>NW_022631035.1:15678230-15882973 GCF_010015895.1 Lontra canadensis
CTGAGCCGAAGGCAGCTGCTTAACCAACTGAGCCACCCAGGCGTCCCTCTTAACTACCATCTTAACTACCAAATCTAACTCTACCTTTTCAGTCCTGAATTCCCTTGGCCTCACTTTAGCATTTAATCCTGGGGGAAGTCTGTCCTGGTTTGGATTTCTCTGTGGCCCGGGCTTCTCTGACTTCACACTATCCTGGTTCCCTTCTTGATGACTAATGTTTCCTTTGTTGACCCCTCTTTTTCTTTCCATTCCACGAGGGAATTCCTTATGGTTCTGTCCTCAGTCCCCTGCTTCTTTGTGGCCCCTCCCCAGCCTCAGGGTAGAGAGAAGTGCACGGTTACGAGGCAGGTTTAGGAGGTCAAATAGGCGGGATTTCATGATTAGTTAGATGTGGGGAGTGACAGAGCAGCGGCAGCTGAGGACGATGGGTCTTCAGCAGTTGGATAAACACAGTGAGAGGGTGGACCGTTCACTGAGATTTGGAACCCAAGTGGAAGAACTAGTGGAAGTGGAGGTGGGTGATGGAGGACAATTAGGTTTTGACATTTTGAGTTTGAGGTACCTATGGGACTACCCAATAGGCAGATGGAAACTCTAGAGGGGGATCTGGGCTAGGTAGGTATACAGCCTGATCTTTCCCAGGCCTTGTTCTCTTTGCCTGTCAGTGGGATGTTGGAAACTATCTCACAGTGTTGAAGTAGTGATTAAATAAGATCATTCAACAGAGAGTTACTGAGTGTAAGTTTTTTTTTTCCTAGACACTAAGGATATAATAGTGAATAAAACAGACAAAAATAATCCCTGCTTTCTTGGAGCTTACATTCTAGCATGAGAAAACACATTACAAACAAAATAAGTAAGTAAATTACATACTATATTAGAAGGTGATAGATAGCATGGAAAAATAGAGAAGGGGAGACGGGGAATGGTAGGAGGGCTGAATTTTGGATAGGGTGGCCAGAGAAGGCCAGAGAAGGCCCTACTGAGATGACAACATTTGACAAAGACCCGGGGGTGGTTTTAAAAGGATCATCTGGTGCTGTAGGCGTCAAGGCTTCAGCTAGGCAGAGGGAGTGTTGAGAACAGACTGTGGAGTGGGCAAGTCATGGGGGTGGGAGTCAAAAGGTGCAATCAGGGAGACCAGTTAGGAGACAGTAATCCAGGAAAAAGCTAATGCATGTAATGTGCACACTCACAACTCTGCACGTAACGCTCAAAAAATGCTGTCGTCAACCACGGGAATACCTATCAAATTCTACCATATCTAGCTCGAGACTGGCTTTCTTGGAAACTAAATGAATGACCTTTGCCACTCACTGGACAGTAATTATGTGATATACTTTGTGTCTTTCACTTTTGTATATTTCATAAGTATTTTTTTTTTAAGATTTTATTTATTTATTTGCCAGAGAGAGAGAGAGCACAAACAGAGGAAATGACAGGCAGCGGAAGAGAAAGAAGCAGGCTCCCATTGAGCAGAGAGCCCTATGTGGGACTCGATCCCATGACCCTGGGACCATGACCTGAGCTGAAGGCAGAGGCTTAACCCTCTGAGCCGCCCAGGCGCCCCTCATAAGTATTTTATATTTACTCATGGCTTTTTCTCTCAATTTATATTTTAATTTCCTTAAATGCAAATGCTACATATTAAACACTTGATCTCCTTAGAAACCAGGTATATGAAAAGTAACAACATAATCGTCATCGTAATAAAAACACCAACATTGGCTAAGATTTCCTGAGAGGCAGTCTAGGGGGGTGGATAAGAGGATTGGTTCTGGAATCAGACTGTTGTGCTAAAATCTAGGCCCCACTGCTTCTTGGGCAAGTTACTTAACTAATTATACTGCAGGTTTTTCATCTGTAAAATGAGGGTAATAGTGCCCATTATGGAGGTGAGGATTAAAGCAGATAATGTATTTGTTCTAGGACTATGCTAGCTATTTCTGCATAATAATAATATTTACTGAGCTCAAGGAATATTTATTGGGCCACTTCACCTGTATTATCACATATCCCCACAACTGCCCTATAAAGTAGGTCTTATTATTATTTCAAGGTAGGTATTAATATTGTTGTTCCCATTTTTTGGCCCCATTTTGTAGGTGAGGAAACCAAGGCTGAGAAGTTAAGCAGTGTGTCAAATTTGTGTACCAACAGCAGGCATTTAATAAATGCCTTTGAAATGGAATGAAGAACAGAATTTTGTGTACCCGCTGGTTCCACATCTGACAAATATAGGATAGCACAGAGAGATTATCCACTGAGGATTCTGAAAACATTCTGTATTTTTAAGTCTAAAAGGGGAAGCAGAATGCTTTGAAAGAAGATGAGCCAAGGATATTCACATTATCCTTGAATAATAGCAATTATACTGAATAATAGCAATATTCAATATCTATAATGCAATGATATAAATAGTTTGAGGAAATTTATCTTTCGTGGTATTTGCTGGAATAAAGCACGTTTGGGTGTGAGAATGTTTCTTCATCCTCTAGTCTCAAGTCCAGTTTGGGCTCAGCTCCAGTCCACGGCTGCTTTGGGAGGTCTAAAATTGCCCTACGTCATCACAGAGTCAAAAGATCTCTTGGGAGCCCCTGGCAGTTCCAGCATGAATGGGAGTGTCTTCCAAACTAGATTTCCAAGCCCACCCAAAGTCATCCCTGGAAAAGTCTTACTCTTCTGGAATTCTCTAGCCTAGGGTAAGAGTGTGAACTTTCTTGGCTATCTTAGGCCCTCAGTGGGCCCTGAGATAGTCTGAGGTCAATCTCGCAATTTCAGAGTTAGCACAGTTGGGATGAAGGAATAAGGTCCCATGGGGCATGTAAGCTTTGCCACAGACCCTTCCTCCTTTGTTTTGGAGCAGACCCTGTGGAGTAGGATGTTAAGGTGACTGCCTTGTAAATATCCTCATAAGTGCTGCTGAGGAGGCCGATTTTACCCTTCTTTGCCACTTACCTTACTATTTCCATTATAGCCCTTCTGGGTAAAGCTGAAGTGTCTACAAGCTTTGATAGGATTTCAAACAACAGGATCCCTGGGTTGCCGGCTAAATCTAAACATTTCTCCTTTTCTGGAACTATAAGGGGAAAAAAAAATTCAAAGTGGCTTCTGAAAAAAAATCTGTCAAAAAAAGTCATAAGCTGACAGTCTTTTTAGTCTATTTACAATATTAATACCGAGCCAGGTACTAGAGAATTATAGAAAAACATTCAAAGTTTGTTCTATTGGGTAGAAAGGTCATTTTGATTACTGAACAGACACAATAATCATTAAAAAATGCTTTTAGTGCTATGACTTCTAAGTAAATATTGACTTGTAAGTTAATACATTTAATATAAACATGATTTATGTATTAAGGACTATTGTCCTGTTCTTCTGGGTAAAGGAATTGCTGATAAACGAGCCTCAGGCTTGCAGGCAAACCCTCGTTACTACAATAGTACTTGAAGCAGTAGCTTCCGTCTCTTCTAAAGACAGTTTACAGCCTATGAACGAATGTGTTTTCGAAAGCATACACAGTATTTGGAATTTGGAATTTATTTACCCCAGAAAATATGATACAAATTGCGGTTAGTTTTTCCAAGGTAGACTGTTAAACTCCTAAAAAAAACATCAGAGGGGGTGCCTGGGTGGCTCAGTGGGTTAAAGCCTCTGCCTTCGGCTCCGGTCATGATCCCGGGGTCCTGGGATCGAGCCCCGAGTCGGGCTCTCTGCTCAGCGGGGGGCCTGCTTCCCTTCCTCTCTCTGCCTGCCTCTCTGCCTACCTGTGATCTCTGTCTGTCAAATAAATAAATAATAAAATCCTAAAAAAAAAAAACCATCAGAGGACCAATAACAGCATGCCAGGGATACATCTACATCACTTATGACCTTGTGTTAGATCACGCTCTCTAGCCTCCAGCCGACTCTCCTGTTGTCACACTGAAGACAGACTTCCTCAGGGTGAGGAAGATATTTTTTAGGAATGGTGAATTATCGATGCCCCAAATTTTCAGGAGAGAGAACATTTTTCTTTTTCTAAAATTTTTTTTTTTCATATGTAAAGGGAGTACCTCCCAGAGTAGCCCATGCACTGGGTGAGGAACATTATAAGAGGGGACCGAATTTTTCTACACTATTCCATGTGTTCTGCATTGGAGACCAAAAAGCAGTGTCTCCTGCAGAAGGACTTGATGTATTTAAGTTAAAATTATAAAATTGTATCAATTTGCTTAGCAAATATTGTTTTGGAGTTCCTGCCAGTGTACACCTCCCTCACTTGTCCCTGCTCGGAGGCCTAGAGGAATAGTGGTTACTACTGTGCGGCGAATCGCAGCCACACAAGGGCCACGTTCAGCAATATCTCTACTCACCCACAGCTTTCAGGAAGCGGTTCGTATCTGTTAGGACTTTTATGAAATCTGAGAAATTCACCTTCCCGTCTTCTGCAACAGAAATCAAAGGCTCAGAACAAGGATATCAGATGCGTTTTAGTCAACAGATTATATACTAAATAGAAAATGAAAACACACGGCACTGTCCAATACTTAAAGTCAGACCGCACGTTAAGGCTACAGATGTGCTCAGGAAAGCACTGGTCTTCTTGAAGTGGTTTTGGCACCGTTAGGTGAGTCACCCACAGCTGCCAGAAGCAATCGTGGGGTACAAACACCAAACTAGGGGCCCCCAGCCCCAGGAGTCCTATTCACTCACACCTTTTTGAGAGACTTGCCATTTTTGCAAGGAATCCACTCCTGCTTTCCCAATCCCTTCTAACCTCTGATATTTCTATTATTCTAAAACCCCCAAATTGTACCCAGTCTCCTCTAACTAGAATAGTACTATTAGAGGCAGGTGTGCATGTTTTGAGGCAAGGACAGGAAAATTGGGCAGAGTTCGTGGCAACAAGTGACTCCTTAATTAACTGGTGACACTGATTCACACATGGAACTTATGCTAATTAAATGGGGCACTGGCAGTTGGGTGGGGAGAGGTGAAGAGGAAATAATTTGCTGACTATATATTCCATATCAGCTTGGGTTATAATCATACATATCAGCGCAGGTTATAATCACTAGGTCCGTATATTCAAAGGAAATAATATCTAAAATTTTAAAAAATATCAACATAAATGCTGTGGCATTTAAAATTCAATATAGGTGGGCTCCATGGATCAAAGGAAGATTTGTACTAACGTGATTCAAATGGAAACAAAGGGCTTGGATTTTCTTGGTAACGTGTCATTTTTTGAAACTGTCAATGCCTTTGTATCTGTTATTTCAAGGCACCCTCCAAAGTGTACATCACGATAGGTAATCTGAATTTAATGTTGAAATGCGATAATCATTTTTAGTTTCCACATAGGATTTTTCAAAGAATAGTCTACTTGGTAGCATTAGATTTTTTTTGCATTAATTTGATTTTGTAACTTGTACACATACCATACTGATATCTTTAAAGAGGAATGCATATATGTACTTTTGATAATGAAGTTTTTCTTCTGTTTTTATAATCATTGAAAGAAAAATATGTATTTGTAAAAAGCTTTTATGAGAAAAATAATTACAAGCTAAAGTACTCACGATCAATATCAGCACATCTTAATTCATTATAGACATCCCGCTTGGTTAGATTCATTCCCAGCTTAGCTAAAGTGCACATCATTCCATGTAAATCAATACAGCCAGTTTTATCCTTGTTAAAGAAGTTGTAGGCATCTTGGAAGGCTGAGGAAATGTAATTAAGTCAGTTGGGCAGTTATTCAAGAATAAGTACATATTCTAATGGAACTAGGACTGACTATATAGTTGACTGGACATCATGTTCTGAAAAGGTATTGAGAGAAAAATGAGTACTTAATAGACATTTCATATAAGGGACAGTGTCCTTCCATGAGATTTGATTTGGAATAAACTACTTGGTTGAAAACAAAATACATTGGTAAAATGGTCTTTGAAAGCTATCCACACCTTAATTCCTGGAATCTGTGAATGTATTACTTCCATGACAAATGGGACTTTGCTGATATAATTAAGATAAATTACCCTGGATTTCTGAGTGGGCCCAATCTAATCACAGGGTCCTCTGGGCTGAAGCAAGAGAGCTGTGGCAGGAGGAGAGATCAGAGAGATTCAAAGCATGACAAGGACTCTGTTGTTGGTTTGAAGATGGAAGGGACAATGTGACATGGGACACAGATAGCCATCAGGGGCTGAGAGAGGCTCCTGGCTGGCAGCTAGTAAGGAAGTGGGACTTCAGC
This sequence comes from Lontra canadensis, assembly GCF_010015895.1. Taxonomy (NCBI): domain Eukaryota; kingdom Metazoa; phylum Chordata; class Mammalia; order Carnivora; family Mustelidae; genus Lontra; species Lontra canadensis. The sequence goes on from NW_022631035.1 coordinate 15,684,472, forward strand.
CCTAGAACCACAAGGAATTAGGTTCCATCAAGACCCTGAATAAGCTTGGAAGCAGATTTTCCTTCAGAGTCTCTGTTTTTTTCAAAGACTTTATTTATTTGTCAGAGAAGAGAGAGAAAGTAAGAGAGAGAGAGAGAGAGAGAAAGCGCACAAGCAGGGGGAGGGGCAGGCAGAGGGAAAAGCAGGCTCCCAGTTGAGCAAGAAGCTCAATGTAGGACTCAATCCCAGGACTCTGGGAATATGATCTAAGCTGAAGGCAGATGCTTAACCAACTGAGCCACCCAAGCATCCCCCTTCAGAGCCTCTTGATAAGAGAAGCCAGGCTGGCCAGTTCCTTCAATTTGACCTTGGAAGTCTGGGAGAAGAAGAACTAGTCAAGCCCACCTGGAATTCCAGTCCACAGAACTGGGAGATAATAAATTTGTGTTGTTTTAAGCTGCTAAGTGTGTGGCAATTTGTTATGGCAGCAACAGAAAACTGATGCACTACAATGGACCCAAATTATATGCAGGTGAATGTTTTGAATAGACTCAATGTTTTTTTCTAAGACATATGCAGGGTATTAACTGGAGCTCAAATTAGACCTGTATTTTCTTTTCTTTTTTAAAAGATTTTATTTATTTTTATTTGACAGAGATCACAAGTAGATAGAGAGGTAGGCAGAGAGAGAGTTGCGGGGGGGGGGGGAAGCAGACTCCCTGCTGAGCAGAGAGCCTGATATGGGGCTCGATCCCAGGACCCCAAGATCATGACCTGAGCTGAAGGCAGCCCGATGCGGGGCTCGATCCCAGGACCCCAAGATCACGACCTGAGCCAAAGGTAGCCACTTAACTGAGCCACCCAGGGGCCCCTTAAATTTTGTTTTAGATTGGTTTTGGATATAGTTGCAAAGATAGCCCAGAGAATTTGCAGGTCCCTCATTCAGTTTCCCCTAATGTTAGCACCTTACATTACTGTGGTACATTTACTGCATTTAAGAAGCCAACATTGCTGTAGTGCTCTTAACTAAACTGTAGACATTGATCAGGTTTCATCAGTTTTTCCCTAAGGCCCTTTTGCTCTTCCAGGATTCCATCCAGGATGCCATATTACTTTAATTGTCACATTCTTTAGCCTCTTTTCTGTAACAGTTTCTCAGACTTTTCTTGTTTTGGGTGACCTTAACAGTTTTGAGGAATATTATTCAGGTATTTTGTGGAAGTCCTTCAATTTGGGGTTTTCTCATGTTTTTTCTCATGGTTAGCCTAAGATGATTGATTTTTGGAAAGAAGGTGACCAAAGTGAAGTACCACTCTCATCATCATATCAAGGCTACGTATTGCCAAAGTGACTTATCACCGATGATGTTTATTTTGATTACCTGGCTGAGGGAGTGTTTGTCAGGGTTTTCCACTGTAAAGTAACTTCCCTCCTTTCCATATTTTACTCTTTGGAAGCAAGTCACTAAGGGAAGTCCAGACTCAAGGGACAGAGGGCTGGGGACATGGGGATTTACGTTCCACCTCCTGGAGGAGGTAATATCTCCATGCATTATTTGGAATTTTCTTGTAAGAGAGATTTTTCTCTTCTTCATTAAAAAATTCAGTCATTTATTTCTGTCAGTATGGACTTGCAGGTATTTATTTTGTACTTTGAGTTATAACCCAATACTATCTTATTTATTGTATTTTTGTTGCCCAAATTGCTCCAGCTTTCACCATTGTGAACGCGTTGAGGTTGGCTTCTGCATCCCTTTGAAAGGCTCCTGTGTCCTATTGTTTTTTGAGCACTCCCTTTCTTTCTGTCACTATAAGATGTCCCAGGTTTGTCTTGTTATCCCTGCGTGGGCCCTAGAAGTGGCCGTTTATCCAAGCAACTCTGCTTCTTTCACAGGAGGCTGGCGTTAGAAGTCCAGTTCTGGCGTCTGGGTCTGCGTGCTGCTGCGGGGGTGTCACAGCTTCTAAGTCCTCTCAGCAGACAGAGCTAGGAAGTATGTGCGTGAATACTAACGCACGTATACACACACGCATTTACTTCTTGATCCATCCATCGGTATCCATATGAAGTTAAACCTGAGTTCACATGAGCTCACAGTAATGTCTCAGATGTAAGCCAGTACCAGTGGTTCACTTTGGCCTTCTCCCCTTGTTTATCTGTAACTGCCAACTCCAGCAGTGGGAAACTTGGTTCCCAGCATCCGCCATCCATCTACTGAGTTATTCATCCTAGTAGACATGTACAACAGCTTCAGAATTGTTATGCTGTCCTCCTAATGAGAAACAACTGTACTGGCTAGAGTACGTGGTTTATGTATAGATCCTTTGGTGTTCGGCCTTAAGAGTTTTTGGTCAAAACACCATTTTTGAAGTTCCTGAGGTCAGCTCCTTCCCTTACTCCCACACGACTCATGACTTAACAAGATCACTCTGGCTTTTGTTAGAAAAACAGACTTTTGTAAGGGTTTGGGTAGAAGAATGGAGATTAATGTCGGGGGCTGTTGTGGGTGAGCAGCAATGTGCCTCAGACCACGATTGTAGCACAGGTGGTAGGAATTGGCTGCTTCTAGATATATGTTAAAGGTAGAGCCAATGAGATTTCCTGATGGATTGACAGGTAGGTTGAGTCAGAAGAGTCAAGGATGTCTCCAAGATTTCTTCCAGAGCAGCGAAAGGAGATGCTGAAGGCTGTGGGTAGAGCATGTTTTAAGAGTAAGAGGACGTGGGGAAGAGCACTGTTTAGTGGGTATGGCGGTTCAATTTGGGAAGATGAAAATGTCTGGAGGTGGATGTGGTGATGGCTGTAGAACTTGTGAATATATTTAATGCACTGACCTGTACATATATACTTGAAAATGGTTAAAATTGTATTTTTTAAAAAATATTTTATTTATTTATTTGAGAGAGACAGAGAGAGAGCATGAGCACGGAGAGAGGTAGGCAAAGGGAGAAGCAGATTTCCTGGTGAGCAGGGAGCCTGATGTGGGACTTGATCTCAGGACCCTGGGATGATGACCTGAGCCGAAGGCAGATGCTTAACTGACTGAGCCACTCAGGTGCCCCCAAATTGTAACTTTTATGGTATATGTATTTTATCACAATAAAATGAGTATGAGGAGCCCATCAGGAGTTCCATTTTGGACATGTTGATTTTGGGTGTCTATTAGACATACAATTGGAGGTGTCGAGGAGGCAATCAGATATGAGCTTGGAGCTGGGGAGAAAGGCGTGGGCTAGACATATACATTTGAGATTTGTTAGCATATGGTGTTTAAAACCTGTTCCTTCCTCAGAAACCACAGGAAAGGCTCTTGCCCACTTCCCCCTACTTGCCTCCTGACTGACTATGGTGCTGTGTGGCCCTTCCTGCTGTCCTTTGCCTCTTATTTCTAGAGATCTATGAACATAAAATACTTCTTCTTCTTTGACAGTCATTTCTGTGTCTGTATGTCTGATAATACCTGATTAAAATAGATCCTGGGTCGGGGGGTGCCGGGGTAGCTTGGTGGGTTCAGCGTCTGACTCTTGGTTTTGGTTCAAGTCTCAGGGTGGTGGGATTGAGCCCTGTGTCAGTCTCTGTGCTCAGCATGGAGTCTGCTTGAGACTCTCTCCCTCTGAGTACCCCCGCTCTCCCTCTTAAATAAAATAAATATAATCCTAAAAAAAATAGATCCTGGGAACCCTTAATACAAGCACCAATGGGGGCGCCTGGGTGGCTCAGTGGGTTAAGCCTCTGCCTTCGGCTCAGGTCATGATTTCAGGGTCCTGGGATCCAGGCCCGCGTTGGACTCTCTGCTCAGCAGGGAGCCTGCTTCCCCCTCTCTCTCTGCCTGCTTCTCTGCCTACTTGTGATCTCTCTCTCTGTCAAATAAATAAATAAAATAAAAGTCTTAAAAAAATACAAGCACTAATGTATATGAATGTACGTTAGGAACCTTACAATTTTAGAAGGCTGAAACTTATTATTAAGGCACTTAGCTCAGTTTAACAATGAAAAATGTAATTCTGATTTTGACTATCTTTTGTGTTTTTCAAGCCAGCTTTCTCAACAATATAGGTGATCCTTAAATTTCTGTTTTGTTTTCAGGTGGTTCCAAACTTGGAGGGGTGATGCGCTAGCCTTCCAGAACCCAAACACAGCCATGCTTGACTTTCTCTCTCTTTCTTTCTTTTCTTTATTTCTTTCTTCCCTTTTTTTTCTGTTTCTTTTTTCCAGGGAGTCATGTTTTCCCTTTCCTTTGGGCCTTTGCAGATTCCACTCTTTCTGCCCAGAACACTTCTTTTGCACTATTTGCCTCCTACTTATTATCCCACCTTCTCTGGGACTCCCCTCTTACTCTCCCAAGACCAAGTCAGGTCTTTCTTTTATGCTCCTGAAATACTTTATACTTCCCCATCATAACTTGTGTTATACTGTGATTTAAAAGTTTCAGTCAAAAATTCTTGGTTTAATGGCCTGACTTCCCTGAAGGATTCCTTATCAGGGCAGTGACCATGTCTGACTTGTTACTTGTTATGTTTCCCATGCTTGGTATACTGTGGGCTTTAAATAAACATTTGCTGTTTGGACTAATAAACTACAGTCAGTATAGCTATTTATACTGCCCCATTATTTGATTTCTATTTGACTTTGCATTTGTTCTTTCGTATGCTTGCGAGTTCTTATGTGAATAAAAATATTTGACCAGGATTATCCAAATTCTAGGAAGATGTCTGTTTGAAAGTCGTCCCTCTTCCTTCTCACAAATTAGACATTGAATTAGAACTTTTGCTCTCAAAAAGCAAAAGTTGTACAGATAACTCTTGAAACTGCAGATCTCTCTTAGAGAAGAAAATGGTCAGATTTATCAAGGGGCATTAGTCGATGCTTCCGTCTGAGGGATTATTGCCATTACCTTGCATTTGTGAAGCATTCAGCTTCTTTTCTTTGCTTTGGCAGGGAAGGGATCCTGGTAAATCTTTATCCCTGAGCAAAAGACATGAAAAGATTCAATACATACATGAAACCCACAAGTATTAGTTCTATTCATCAGCTTTTGCTGAATGGAATGACTGTACACGTCACAATATATCCAGAGTCTCACCTCCTAAGGGACCTGTTACTGTCACCTGTCAATAGTTATAGGAGGGACAGTGAGGAAATGCTGGCCAGTGAGGTCCACATCTGCCCTATACCTGTCCATTGCTCCTAAAATATCTGATTTTCCCCATTTTACAAAAGAGGAAACTGAATCTCAGAGGGATTAAATAACTTGTCCCAAATTGCACAGGTAACAGGTGAAAGTCATGGGATTCAAACTCAGGTTTATCTGACTCCGAAGCGCAAGGACATAAGCCCTACACTATTCCTATTGCTAGAAATAGAAGTTGTTTCAAATTTTTCAGTGGTATAAATACTCTTACAGTGAATATCCTGAAAGCTTTGTAATGATATTTATCTTATGACTTTAACTGCTAAACTATATTTTTACCAGCATATTAGATAGAGGTAGATATATCTACAACTACATCTATAACTTATATAGCATCTATATATGTATCAACTATCTATCATCTGCCTGTCTATCTATTTATCTGTCATCTGAGACAGAGAGCACTTCTGGAAAGTCTGGAGCCCTGGGTGACTTTTCACTTTCTCAGAAAAAATCTGGAAAAAGAGAAAAGCGTATTAATACTTTGGGTATAATTTGTACAGATCTGCAGGAGGTTATTAGTTTAGGAACATAAAAATATATTATGCAAAACTGAGTTTGCTTATAATATGGTCATTTACAAGTAGACTTAAGTAATCATGATTTTAGAAATTAATTAAAAAATATTTAGCTTTGGTACTAAACTGAAAATTTTAACATGGAATCTCTGAGTTTTTGTTTTTACAAGAAGCAGTTAAAAAAGTAAAGCAGGAAGAAATACTAAATATGGTGCACTTAAAAAGTTATGGTTTATGAATTTAGTATCCTCTAGAGTATCTAGTAGGTTCAACTCATTTTCAAAGATGGACCTAGTAAAATGGAGGTGATAAGGTCTCAAAATGCACCATTCCTTTTCGACATAGAATTTTACCTAATTAGTCTTATTTTCTCTGCTTTTACTAACACTGATTTCTTCTTCTGATGTTTCTGTTCTAATCACCTATCTGAACTTCTGAAAACTCAAGTTGGCCCTTGCTCAGATACATTATTTTATATTTGCTGTATGTCTAAATATAAACAAATTTCTTTTGCATGATATAAAAGTTGCAGTAGATGGAGAAATATGGAGTTCTGAAGAAGCAAGAGGAAAGTAGCAGGCCAGGCAGTATGAAGTCTTTATTAGCTACATTAAAAAAAAGGATACTCTTGGCAGAATTTCAAATCATATCTTGGCTCACACAATCTTTCTATTTTATAATGTTTCAAAGGTTTGAAATACCTTAGATTTGGAATGAGCTCAGTCTAGCCTCTCATCTCATGTAGGAATTCCCTCTATGTGTGGTATTGTCAAGTCTTTGCTTGACTATTTTCAATGACAAGGATGTCACTAGACAGACAGCTTGTAATGCAGGCTAAGGGAACAATGAGATCAAGGGATTTGGCGGCTGTAAGGTTTTCTTACCCACATCCCTCGAAAAAGGTCAGTAATCTATTCTTGTAGCAGTGGCACAGTCAAGGACTCTAGGGGAAATACTCTCAAAGTCATCCAGAAAATGGATGTTTTGAGAGAGAAGAGAGGCTTTTCTTCTTATGCTCTGATAAAATACAGATCACGATCTTATTTTCAGTCATTAGTGGCTTTGGTTTATTGGAATTTGTAGTTATCAGGCTGAGAAAAAAGCTAGTATTAGTGTCACAGACAAATCTCCCTTCTCAGTTTTAGCTCAAGGTTAGTCATGACTAACCAGATTTTGTTTTACTGGCTGTATTTGAGCTATAGACCCTTTCTCTATACTGACTTGCTTAGGAGATTAGGTCTTCGTCCTGATCCTCTAACTTCATTCTCCTTTAAACTGGCACTCAAAATATCTTAATGTATTACTGACAACTTCTTAATCCCTCCAGGATATTCTGATCCCCTACACAAAAATTCCCTCTCAATTGGGAGAATAGGAAAAAGAACTTTTGTTTCTCCAATCTAAAAGGATACATAACCTTTTCTTTTCATAAAAAAACCCTTTATCTTCAATTCATATATTTGTTTTTTTTTTTTTTTTTTAAAGATTTTATTTATTTATTTGTCAGAGAGAGAGAGAGGGAGAGAGAGCGAGCACAGGCAGACAGAATGGCAGGCAGAGGCAGAGGGAGAAGCAGGCTCCCTGATGAGCAAGGAGCCCGATGTGGGACTCGATCCCAGGACGCTGGGATCATGACCTGAGCCGAAGGCAGCTGCTTAACCAACTGAGCCACCCAGGCGTCCCATATATTTGGTTTTATAACTAAATTTATCACAGGGTACTTGAAGAGCCTTCTAACTTGTTTACTCATAGCCCTTATGGGTATTTAAAATATTTATCACCTTAATAATTCTTCATCTTAATCTATTTGAGGCACCTATGGCTCAATCAGTTGGGTGTCTGACTCCTGATTTTGGCTCAGGTCCTGATCTCAGGGTGATGAGATCAAGCTCCGAGTTGGGCTGTATGCTCAGAGCAGAGTTAGCTTGAAATTCTCTTTCCTCTCCCTCTGCCCTTCCCCCTGCTCATGCATGCATGTTCTCTCTCTCTCTAAACTAGTAAAAGATTTTATTTATTTGTGAGAGAGAGAGAGAGAGAGAGAGAGAGATATCACAAACAGGGAGAGTGGCAGGCAGAGGGAGCAGCAGTAGGCTCCCTGCTGAACAAGGAGCTCAACCCCAGGACCTTAGGATCATTACCTGAGCTGAAGGTGGACACATAACTGACTTGACCCACTAGGCGTCCCTAAATAAGTCAAATCTGAAGCAAAAAAAAAAAAATTATTTACCTTAATCTATCACCTGAATACATTCATTACTTACCTCTTGCCACGGGAGCTGGGTACTTTAGTTAGAGGATTCAGCTGAAGTTTTGCTTTAATGTCAGAAACTGCCATGGGGCCAATAACTCTGTCTGGAATTCAGATACAAATAGGATCAGATCACAGATTAATTCTTCTATTTTCTTTTGCAAATTTCCTAGCTCAAGATCTAGAGTTTGAAGTCCAGAGCCTTGAGGAATGGTTATATGCACAAATTCAAGTTAGAGGTGTGTGCGAAGTTGGAAGGCCGTGTGGAAGGACAGCTTCACTGCCCCAAGATCTCTAAGCAAAATGTCTTATCATTACAAATTTTTGGATTATTTGCTCCAACTCTTTGAAGAATACTGGTGGAATTTTGATTGGAATGGCATTAAAAGTATAGATTGCTCTAGGCAGTATAGACATTTTAACAATGTTTATTCTTCCGATCCAAGAGCATGGAATGGTCTTCCATCTTTTTGTGTCTTCTTCAATTTCTTTCATGAGTGTTCTGTAGTTCCTCGAGTACAGATCCTTTACCTCTTTGGTTAGGTTTATTCCCAGGTATCTTATGGTTCTTGGTGCTATAGTAAATGGAATCGATTCTCTAATTTCCCTTTCTGTATTTTCATTGTTAGTGTATAAGAAAGCCACTGATTTCTGTACATTGACTTTGTATCCTGCCACGTTACTGAATTGCTGTATGAGTTCTAGTAGCTGGAGCAAATAATCCAAAAATTTGTATGGAACCAGAAGAGACCCCGAATCGCTAAGGAAATGTTGAAAAACAAAAATAAAACTGGCGGCATCACGTTACCTGATTTCAAGCTTTACTACAAAGCTGTGATCACCAAGACAGCATGGTACTGGCATAAAAACAGACACATAGACCAGTGGAACAGAGTAGAGAGCCCAGATACGGACCCTCAACTCTATGGTCAGTTAATCTTTGACAAAACAGGAAAAAATATACAGTGGAAAAAAGAGTCTCTTCAATAAGTGGTGCTGGGAAAACTGGGCAGCTATATGTAGAAGAATGAAACTCGACCATTCTCTTACACCGTACACAAAGTTAAACTCAAAATGGATAAAAGACCTCAATGTGAGACAGGAATCCATCAGAATCCTAGAGGAGAACATAGGCAGTAATCTCTTCGATATCAGCCACAGCAACTTCTTTCAAGATATGTCTCCAAAGGCAAAGGAAACAAAAGCCAAAATAAACTTTTGGGACTTCATCAAAATCAAAAGCTTCTGCACAGCAAAGGAAACAGTCAAGAAAACAAAGAGGCAACACACGGAATGAGAGAAGATATTTGCAAATGACAGTACAGACAAAAGACTGATATCCAGGATCTATAAAGAACTCCTCAAACTCAACACACACAAAACAGATAATCATATAAAAAAATGGGCAGAAGATATGAACAGACACTTCTCCAATGAAGACATACAAATGGCTATCAGACACATGAAAAAATGCTCATCATCACTAGCCATCAGGGAGATTCAAATTAAAACCACATTGAGATATCACCTTACACCAGTTAGAATGGCCAAAAGTAGCAAGACAGGAAACAACATGTGTTGGAGGAGATGTGGAGAAAGGGGAACCCTCTTACACTGTTGGTGGGAACGCAAGTTGGTGCAGCCACTTTGGAGAACAGTGTGGAGATTCCTCAAGAAATTAAAAATAGAACTTCCTTATGACCCTGCAATTGCACTACTGGGTATTTACCCCAAAGATACAGATATAGTGAAAAGAAGGGCCATATATACCCCAATGTTTATAGCAGCAATGGCCACGGTTGCCAAACTGTGGAAAGAACCAAGATGCCCTTCAACGGACGAATAGATAAGGAAGATGTGGTCCATATACTCTATGGAGTATTATGCCTCCATCAGAAAGGATGAATACCCAACTTTTGTAGCAACATGGACGGGACTGGAAGCGATTATGTTGAGTGATATAAGTCAAGCAGAGAGAGTCAATTATCATATGGTTTCACTTATTTGTGGAGCATAACAAATAGCATGGAGGACATGGGGAGTTAGAAGGCAGTTGGGGGAAATTGGAAGGGGAGGTGAACAATGAGAGACTATGGACTCTGAAAAACAATCTGAAGGGTTTGAAGAGGTGGGGGGGTGGGAGGTTGGGGGAACCAGGTGGTGGGTATTAGAGAGGGCACGGACTGCATGGAGCACTGGGTGTGGTACAAAAACAATGAATACTGTTAGGCTGAAAATAAATTAAAAAATGATTAAAAAAAATAAAGAAACAGTTGGAAGAAAAAAAAAGTCTTATCATTGTCTCCCCCCTTCAAATAATGTCATTCTGATCATATATAAAAATAAGTGATACCACGTGACATAGATAAAGCATCCTGGAAATATGTATAAAAACTTATTTAAATAACTTGAAATAAAGACAAAATTTATTTTTGAAATCAGTAGAACATTTCATGTTATAATCAACAGAGAGTAAAATGTTACAGCATCTTTAAAATATTTACCTGATTGTTTATGTCTTGGATACCTGCCTGGTAATAAATAGATTTTTCAGAATTCCCTTCTGGGAGGTCCGGCCCTGCCCTGTCAGTTCTTATGAACTCACTGTATGGGAACCCATTTGGTAGGTAGGAGCAGAGGTGGGATACAATGCCGTTTTGCCAGCCTAGACCTTTCTGGATGGACTTTTAACCACGAGAGCCTCCCTAGTCCTCCCTTTCCACTTCAGCAGTCTATGGATTAGAAGATGGGTTGGTAGGCTTCCCCCTTTTATTGTTGGTTTTACCTCTCCAATTATAATTTTCAAAGTGTAGACTGTACTAGGTGGTTCACTGACAAGAATACTGGGTTGCCAATTTAGGAATGATAGACAAATTCTATGAAACTACAAAGAAAAAGTCTTTGAATGTGTGATTACAGTTTGGTCCATTTTCCTATGTCTTCACCTCAGAGCCTGGAAAGCCAGTTGTTTCTAAACAACTCAGTTACATGCGTTCAAAATCTGGAAACCTACCACAGAGCTGGGGACTCCGGAGAGGCTCAATAACTTAGGCACTTGAAAGGTGCTGTGAAATCATCCTCAGGGCGCAAAATAATCATTACTTAAAAAAAAACAAAAACTACCTTCAATCTCTCATAGAGACAATCGGTTAAAAAAAAAAAAGGACTCAGCATCGATTCCTACAAAATCCAGATATTTGCCTACTTTTAAGCCGTGCTACCTACCACTTCTGGGCTTCAATCAGATCAAGAATCCAATAAAGGGTTTGTTCCATCATACAACTGTGACCTCATTCACTTCTCAGGCTCAGGCCCAGGTGAGAATGACCTATAAGCTCCTTCCAGCTCTAGAGCAACCATGTTTTCAATGTGGTCTATCTAGCACCCTTGGGGGATGTGTGGGTGTGAGAACATTTTGACACTGTGGGGATTTCAGGGAAGGGGAAGTTTTTTTGTTTTTGTTTTTGTTTTAATTCTGTATTAATATATTTCCATGTTAAACATTAGTGAGTTGGAAGTTGTTCAAATGAAAAATTTTACTCAAATGCCTTGATTTCATTAATTGCTTAAGCCTAGGGAGAAGGACAAAAATACCCCAAACTCTCATAGGTTTGCAGACTATAGTAGTATTGGAAAGAGTGATTTAAAAAGAGCAATTAAATAAAGATTATGATTGCTTTAATTAGAAACTTTAATATTCAAGATCTCACAGGTTTCATGGCATTGTAAATCATCTAGCATAGGAGTTAGGCATGTCCTTAGTCTTCATCATGGCCAAGCATAGATGCCTTTGACACCCAAGGTTTAGCTTGAGACCCCCAAATTGCTTCAGGTCTCACTTAGTAGTTGCAGTTCTAGTGGCTTTCTATTCCTGCTCTCAGAGTTTGTTTACTGTGAGCATAGTTTGACATTTCTCTAGTCTTTCTGAATTTGGTGCATTGCCTCCTATTCTGCTTTGGGATACAGAGGGAAAGAAAGTGGTGGTTTGATTTACAGATTGATTAAACAAGTATTTAATAAGGGCCAACTATGTTAGGGCCTACCAAGATTAAAATGGGAATAATGGCAGCTCCTATTGGATGGGATGGTTGAGAAATAAGTTAATATTTTTATTTTAATTGTTAATACTTCAAATTGTGGTAAAAAACACATAAAATTTATGATCTTAACCATTTTAAGCATACAGTTTAGTACTGTTAAGTATATTCACATTGCATGCAAACAATCTCCAGAACTTTTTTATCTTGCAAAAACAGGTCTCTAACCTTCATTAAACAATAGCTCACCATGTACCCCTTCCCTTAATCACTGGCAACCATCATTCTATTTTGTATGAATCTGACTTTAGAGATCTCATAAAACTGGAATCACACAGTATTTCTCTTTTTGTGACTGACTTATTTCACTTAGCTAATGTCCTCAATGTTCATCCATGTTAAAGCCTGTGTCGGAATTTCCTTCTTTTTTAAGCATGAATAATATTTGATTATATGTACCACATTTTATCTATCCATTTGTCTGCCAATGGACACTTGAGTTGCTTTCACCTTTTGGCTACTGCGAATAATGTTGCTATGACACACTGGTATACAAATACCTCTTTGAGACCTTGCTTTCAGTCTTTTGGATATATACCCAGAAGTGGAATTGCTGGATCATACAATAATTCTATTTTTAATTTTTTGAAGAAATGTTGTTTTCCACAGTGGCCACCATTTTACATTCCCACCAACGGTGCACAAGGGTTCTAATTTCTCCATATCCTCTTCTGTTTTTTTGATAGTAAAACAAACAAACAAAAAGTAACCACCCTATTGGGTGTGAGGTGATATATCTCATTGTGATTTAAATTTATATTTCCCTAATGATTAGTAATGTTGAGTATCTCTCTCTCTCTCTTTTTTTTAAGAGTTTATTTATTCATTTGACAGATAGAGATCACAAGTAGGCAGAGAGGCAGGCAGAGAGAGAGGAGGAAGCAGGCTCCACGCCGAGCAGGGAGCTTGATCCCAGGACCCCGGGACCATGACCTAGGCAGAAGGCAGAGGCTTTAACCCACTGAGCCACCCAGGCGCCCCAGTATCTCTCTCTTTTTAAAAAAGATTTATTTATTTATTTTAGAGAGACCGCATTTGAGGAGGGGGAGGGGCAGAAGGATGGGGAGATAGAGAAAGAATACTCAAGCAGACTCCCTGTTGAGTGGGGAACCTGACTTGGGGCTTGATCTCAGGGCCCTGAGATCATGAACTGAGAAATCAAGAGCCAGTCACTCAACTGACTGAGCCACCTAGGCACCCCGAGTATCTTTTTATATGCTTACTGGCTATTTGCGTATTTTTTATGGAAAACTGTCTATTCAGTTCTTTTGCCCACTTTCTTTTATGTTCTTACTGTTGAGTTGTAGAAGTTCTTTTATATTCCAGATATTAAGCCCTTATTATTTAAAATATTTGTAAGTATTGTCTTCCATTCTGTAGGTGGTTGCCTTTTCAGTCTGTTGATTGTGTTCTTTGATGCACAGCAGTTTTAGATTTTGATGTAGTCAAGTTTATTTATTTTTACTTTTGTTGCCTGTGCTTTTGGTGTCATATCCAAGGGATCATTCCCAAACCCAAATTCATGAAGCTTTTCTCCTACGTTTTCTTCTAAGAGTTTACTGTTTTAGGTCTTATGTGTAGGGAGAAGTAGAACTGTAATGTGTAGCATTGAGGGAAGAGCAGTTTAGAGTGAAGGAAGACAAAAAACATGTAGAATAATCACAAAGATTAGGAGATGAGGAACAGTGCAGACACAGTAGAGGACAGGATTACACAAAGTGAGATGGTGGAAACTAAGAAGATTAGGTATCATGGGTTGGGCTTGGAAAACAGAACAGAGATTGCGAATTTGATCCTTATACAAGTTTCTTTTGGCTTACAGAGCATTTAAAAACTTGAATTTCATAAGTGAAAACATGGATAAATTAAAACTTATCAGTTTAGAACTTTGCATGAAAAACCCAAAGATCAGAACACAGGGCTCACTTTCTGGTGTAGCAGTAATTGCTTGGAGCAGAACAACTGTCATTCTTTTAGCTGAAACCCTAAGATTCCTGATTGCCATAGTCCCCATCATTTTTTCTAGTTTCTTGTATCAGCCATGTTACTCATTTAATCTGGTTTTTAAATTAAATTTTATTTTTTAAGACACATGCACATCTTCATTGTTAAGCTAAGGCAATCTGGTATTTATTAGCACTGGCTAGAATCCTGAAGATATCTGAGTAGGAATGTTGAATGAATATAGCTGTTTTTGATTGGAATTAATTCAACCATGTTACTCTAATAGTTGTCTAGGCTCATATTCTCTTCTGACCTTATGAAGAATAGAAAGGAAATGAATATCTGGTATAAGGCTTCTTCCTATGTAGTACTGTTTTGCTAAAGGAAAAAAACTTCATGACAAAAGATTGTGTCTCAGCGTGATTTATAATTTGTAAGTCCTGAAAACCTAATATCTAATGTCTAATTCATCTTGTGAAGTTAAAGATATATGAGCCTCAAGGAGAAGATAATCTCACAAATTCTGTCATTTACCAGATTGATGGAACTGAACTTTTCAGAATTAAAAAAAAAAATGTAGCTACCTCCCTGTTAGAGATACTGCCCCAGTAGGCCAATTTCTTTACAGGAAGGTTCCTTCCCTTTTCTCCCTGGCTGTTTTGCTTTCACTGAGTGTAAGCACCTTGAGGTCGAAAGCTCAAGGTTGTATGACAGAATCATAGGTGGTGTTCGGTGAATGACTGGAGAAAGGCAAGATGTTCCTTTTTAGGCAGAGATACTGTGCTTCATCATTACTCCCACCTCTTTGGCTTTTCTCAGCCTTTTATCATCTAGAAATCAACAGGTTATGTTTGCATGAAGGAACTATTTCCAACTTCAACTCTGGTAACCTGGGTAGGCAAAATCCTCTGGGATGGCCTAATACTGATGAGCCCCAATACCTCTCTTGCTCCCTCCTGACTAATCTAGATTAATGAAAATGGAAATATTTGCAGATATAGAAGGGCTTACTCTCCTTTATAAAATACCACTTTAGTTATTACTCATTTTGACCAAGAGGTATAATTTAAAAATTTATGTACACCAACATGGTTGGTTTGTTTGTTGAGCAGCAACAGTGAAAATACATAGCAATAAACACTTACCCCCACACCATTCAAACAAGGCATGGAGTGTAAGGGTGTGAGGGGGATTATAAGAATCAACATATGTAGGCAATAGGAGGAAAATATAAAATAGGAGGAAAATATAAAATATATTCCTCCTTATTGGTTTATTCTCAAGAATCAATCCAAAGTACCAGAAAATTTCACCAGCACCAACTTTATAGCAAGTTTTAATATTACTGAAAGCCATTAAATACTCTGATTATCTATTTATCTATCATCTATCTATCTATCTATCTATCTATCTATCAGAATGAGAGAGAGAGAGTCAGCACAAGCAGAGGGAGAAGCAGGCTCCCTCTTGAGCAAGGAACCAACTTGGGACTCGATCCCAGGACCTTAGGATCCTGACCTGAGCCGAAGGCAGCTGCCCAACCAGCTGAGCCACCCAGGCATCCCAATACTCTGATTTTTAGAAAATTTTTATTTATTTGAGATAGAGAGCGAGGGGGCAAGATAGCATGAAAGGGGAGGCAGAGGGAGAGGGAGAAGTAGGCTCCCCGCTGAGTAGGGAGTCTGATGTGGGGTGATCTCAGGACCCTGGGAATCTGACCTGAGCCAAATGCAGATGCTTAATGACTGAGACACCCAGGTGCCCCTAAATACTCTGATTTTTTTTAAATATCTCCTCTTCTTATACTTTTTGCATCCATATGGATTTGAATTAATTTCTTCACTAACTGAGCAAATATAACACCATGTATCTGGTCACTTATTCATTCATCTCTTCATCTTAGGAAGTGGCAGTTCCATCCTTCCAGGCCTGTGCTCCATCCTCTTTTCTGGCTAAAACCCCTGGAATATGCTCCAATCCTCTTCTATCTGACATCTAATCCAATCCATTCATTCTGTAAATATTTTTTTTTTGTGCTTCTAGGCCCTTGGATATATCAAGGAATATACCTAGCAGGAAATGCTGTTGATTCCATCTCCAAAATATATAGGTAATCAGGTTACTTTCCACCATCTTCACTTCTACCTGCTGTTCTGGTCTAACTGGTCTCCCTGCTTCTGCTCTTGCCTTTTCCACTACCTGCCAAGTCTATCCTACACATAGAAGCCAGGATAATCTCAAAATTTAAGTCAGAGTATGTTATGACTCTGCTCAAATCCTCCAGTAGTTTTCTAAGTCACTCAGGGTAAAAATCCAACCTTTACAATAGCCTTCAGGCTTATATGATCTGTTACTAGCTGCACCTGCCCCACCCTCTTACTGGAACACCTTATTGCACAACCCTGGAACTGTGTATTGCATAGGCTACGTGACTGAATGTGATGGTCCTGTGCCCAGTCCTATGACCTTATCTCTTCCTACATTGCCTTTGCTTACTCTGTTCTAGCCAGAATGGCCAATTACCTTTTTCTCAAACACTGCAAGCATGCTCTTGTATAAAGACATTTACACGTGCTCTGCCCTCTGCATGGAGTGCGCTTGCCTCAGATTACCAGTGGCTCACTCCCTTACCTCTTTAACTTTTTTGCTTAAATGTCCTTTATCAGCAAGGCCTTTCTTGTTTACCTTCCCTCACTTCCAGAATTCCTTATGCCCCTTTCCTTTGCTTTATTTATTCATTAATTCATTTTTAAAATTTTACATTTTAGGTAGTTAACTGTGCAATACTGGTTTCTGGCGAAGAATTGAGTGATTCATCACTTACATACAACACCCATTGCTCATCATAACAATGCCCTTCTCAATATCCATCACCCATCTAGCTCATCCCCCACCCACATCCCTCCAACAATCCTCAGGTTGTTCTCTACCTTCACGAGTCTCAGGGCACCGAGTGGCTCAGTATATTGAGCATCTGACTCTTGGTTTCAGCTTGGATAATGGTCTTGGGGTGGTGTGCCCCATGTGGGGCTCTGCATTCAGGAGAGTCTGCTTGAGATTCTTTCCCCTCCCTCTTCCATCCCCTTTGTTCCTCTCCCTGCTTGTACTCTCTCTCTCTAAAAATAAATAAATAAATAAATAAATAAATAAATAAATAAGATCTTTAAAAAAAGTCTTTTATGGCTTGTTTTCCTCTCTCTCTCTCTCTCTTTTTTTTTTTTTCTTTTCCCCCTTCCCAGATGTTCACCTGTTTTCTTTCTTCAATTTCACATATGAGGGATGCCTGGATGGCTCAGTCAGTTAGAGTCTGCTTTTGGCTCAGGTCATGATCTCAGGGTCCTGGGATTGAGCCCCATATCGGGCTCCCTGCTCAGTTGTTAGTCTGCTTCTCCTTCTGTCCTTTCCCACCTGCTTGTGTTCTCTCTCTCTCAAATAAATAAATACAATCTTTTAAAAATTTCACATATGAGTGAGATCATACAGTGTTTGTCTTTCTCTGACTGACTTATTTCACTTAGCATAATACACTCTTGGTCCATCCATGTCATTGCAAATGGCAAGATTTCAGTTTTTTGATGGCTGAGTAATATTTCATTGTATAGATTACCACATCTTCTTTGTTCATTCATAAGTTGATAGACATTTGGGCTCTCTTCAGAGTTAGGCTATTGTTGATAATGCTGCTGTAAATATCGGGGTACATGTACCCCTTCAAGTCACTATGTTTGTATCCTTTGGATAAATACCTAGTAGTGCAATTGCTGGATTGTAAGGTAGTTCTAATTTTAATTTTTTGAGGAACCTCCGTATGGTTCTCGAGTTTTGACACATGTGAGGTGGTATCTCATCGTGGTTTTGATTTGTATTTCCCTGATGATGAATGATGTTGAGCTTCTTTTCACGTGTCTGTTAGCCATCTGGATGTCTTCTTTGGAAACATATCTTTGCTTAATTTTAATCTCCGTAATCTCTGTCATACTATTATCTTATTTTTTGTTGTTGCATATATCTCTTCACTAGAGTGTAAGTTCCCTGAGAGTAGGGATTTTTGTCCTAAGCATGTGGAATAAAGCTTGACATGGTAGACACTGATTGTGCATCCATTCATCCCTTCAGCAGATACCTACTATCTGCTAGGAAAAGACCATAAAGACTTAAAAGATGGCATGCCTACCCAAAAGTAGCTGACAGGGAAGTGGGACAAGTTCATTCAAATTTGGGTTCCCATGATTTATGAGTGAATAGTGGTGACAGAAGTCATCAAAATTAATAGGGTGGTATACATAAGAAATTAAAATATCCCAGGGAGGAGGCATGTATTATAATTTAGCTACACCAATAGTCATCTAGCCAGAACCAAATGGGATGAAGGGCTGATTTCACTTAATTTACTTATGGGCATATTCTAGGTAGCTTAGAACTGGTGGACTGGTGTGGTATTTATCTGTGGGGCTGATAGTACTAGGACATAAGCTGGGTTCCACAGATAGGTACACTGGATATATGGAAGGTGCTTTGGGGCTAGGACTTACGTTGGGACCAGCCTATTGTTTATTTTTTCCACCTACAGAGCTTGACAAATAAACAGGTGCAGATCTGGCATTCTTGTTTTTTTTTTTAATATAATATATATTATATATTATTTATTTATCAACTATTTATTAATAATTATTTTATATTATTTATACATATATTATATATAAATAAATGAATAAATAAATAAATAAAAATACATTATATATAAAAACCAACAAGAATGCCAAATCTGCACCTGTTTGTCAAGCTCTGTATATATATACTATATATATAATATAATATATATGCATATATTATATATACTATATATAATATAATATATATGCATATATTATATATATATTTTTTGGTCAGTCCTATACTTTAAAAAATTAAAATATAATATAATAAATATAATATGTTATATATTAAAATAAATATAATAATATAATAAAAAATTAAAACATAATTTACATACCATAAAACATACTCTTTTAAAAGTGTGAGTTCAGTGGTTTTTAGTATATTTACAAACTTGTACAGGCATCACTACCATCTACTTCCAGAACAGTTTCATCACGTAGAAAGTAGCCCTGTACCACTAGCAGCTACTTCCCACACTCCCCTCTCACAGTAGTTGCCTGCAGGCAACCACTAATCTATCTTCTATCTCTATTGATTTGCCTATTTTTAACATTTAATATAAACAGAATAATATTATATGTGGCCTTTTTGTCTGGCTTCTTTCACTTAGTATGATGTTTGCAAGGTTCATCAGTGTTTTGGCATGTATCCATACTTCATTCCTTTTTATGGCTGAACAATATTCCATTGTACGGATAGGCCACATTTTGTGTATCCATTTATCAGTAGATGGACATTTGGATTGTCTTCACTTTTGGACTATTATGGGTCATTTTTCTATAAACAATCTTGTACAAGTTCTTATGTGGACATATGTTTTCATTTCTCTTGGGTATATCCCATGGTGTAGAATTTCTGGGTTATATGGTGACTATGTTTCACATTTTGGGGACTGCCAAATTATTCTCCATAGCAGCTGCACCATTTTACATTCCCACCAGCAATATATGAGGTTTCTCAATTTTTCCATGCCCTTATCAACATTTGTTATTGTCTTTTTTTTATTATAGTCATCCAAGTGGGTGTGAAGTGGTAGCTTGCAGTTTTGATTTGCTTTTCTTTAATGACTAATGATGTTGAACATCTTTTCATGTGCTTATTAGTCATTTTTATATCTTCTTTTGAGAAATATCTATTTAGATCTTTTGCCCATTTTAAAAGTTGGGTTATTTGCTTTTTATTGTTGAGTTACAAGGGTTTTTTTTTTTTATATGTTTGGATAGTAGACCCTTATCAGATACATAATTTACAAACATTTTTCCTGTTCTGTGGGTTGTCTTTTCATTTTCTTGATAGTGTCTTTTTAACCACAAAAGTTAGAATTTTACAGCTGATAAAGAACTAACAGATCATTAATCTAATTCACCTTTTTCATTTTATTGATAAGGACACTAAAGCACAATGAATTGAATTAATCTCTTTAGTGGCAGAGTTAGGAACACCTGCTTTGTGTTTCAAATAAATTGCACCAAGTAAGTTACAAAGTAACTAGAGATAAAAACAAGTCCATCACAAATAAATCTGTTAGAAGACAAAGTAAAATATTTGATAATCACCTGTGATGCAGTGTGGTACGGACTATAAAAGCAAAAGGAACTCAGAAAAACAACTGGAGAGATAAGTGTACAGTTGCCTAGCAACAAGTAGATAGAGGGCAGTGACTGACAAAACTATGAGGGAATATAACTATGGGATTGAAATACATAAGTCAAAGTATTAAATACCTTCACGTCAGGTCTCACACTCACCTTTAGTATCATGTTCAGTTTTCATCAACTTATGCAGTGGCACCATCCCTTTTGCTTAAAGATAAAATTAAGAGTCAAAGTTATATACATTTCTGAAGTTTTGAAAAGTAGAATAGGAGCAAATTACAGTTTTCTTTTAATTTTTCCTCCTATGAGTGGGAAAGTGAAAATATCAGTTATATGTGACATATCTCTTGGTTTTTCTTAGAGTTTTTATTTAAATTCCAGTTAATTAATTTCAATGTAATATTAGTTTCAGGTGTACAATATAGTGATTCAACACCTCCATACAACACTGGCACTCATCACGATAAGTGCACTTTTTCATCCTCAGTTAGAGATATACCTCTTAATTCATTTTGCCTCTTTTGGTGCCTTAATGTATCAAACTCCAAAAAAATTGTCTTTGAAACAACAAATAGAGTCAACACTGAAGGAAAGACTATTCGCTTATCATCTTTTAGGATGAAAAGAAGTGAAGCAATTTTGAAAAACTGTTGACTCAAGGAGGACAACTTGCTACCCATTTCATTTTCATTAGTGATTTGGTTATAACCTGTTGACTAATTACGTGCCTTTTTGTGGTATAGTTCTTTCTTTCTAGTGAATTCTCCTGTAAAGTGTGTACATATAATATTTGTTATAATATTGACTACGAAATCTATCTGTCTTGCCCTACTCTATCCTATGGCCAGAACAACAATGAAAAAAGTACTTTAATAATACAGATTCAATTATTTTCTTTTCTTCCTCTCAAAATGTTGGGTAGTTTGGTTTTCTAGGCACAAGGCGATTAACTCAGGAGAAAAGTGCTGTGTATAATAGTTCAATGCTCTAAGTTTGGTTTAGTTTGGCCAGATAAAGCCAATAATGTTATTTTGATATCAAGAAAGGTCAGTTGCAGGTTATGGAAACATGGAAAGGTTCTGGTAGTACCTTTAGGCTGTAAAGCCTATACAGGGTAATATATCATGCAGAAAGCAGGACACACAAAATGGCTACATTTTCTTTATGCAAAGGGAGAGATTAATACTAACATGAAACATAATTTATAGGATTAAGAAGAACTTATCAAACACCTTTATTCCTCCCTTCTCTCTCTTCTTCTCTTCTCTATTGCTTGGTTCTTTTCCCTGCCTAGACATTAGTTTGCTAGAGGGATCTTGTGCCATCCTGGGATGCTGCATGTGCCACCACACTGGTTGGGAATGGGACTTGGAAGATTTCTGTTTCTGACAAGAGGCAGCCTTTATTTTTACACAGTAGATTTTTTCTAAATGTTTTTAGAGTTTCTCTATAGTCCTAATAAGTATGGTTTTAGAAATTCTCATATAAGTCAATCAGAGAAAGATAATTATCATATGATCTCCCTGATATGAGGAAGTTGAGAGGCAACGTGGGGGGTTTGGGGGCGGTAGGAGAAGAATAAATGAAACAAGATGGGATCGGGAAGGAGACAAACCATAAGAGACTCTTAATCTTACAAAACAAACTGAGGATTGCTGGGGGGAGGTGGGTAGGGAAAGGGTGGTGGGGTTATAGACATTGGGGAAGGTATGTGCTATGAAGTGTATAGACCTGGCGATTCACAGACCTCTACCCCTGGGGCTAATAATACATTATATGTTAATACAAAAATTAAAAAATTATATATAAAAGAGAAATTCTCATATAGAACCCTACAACCTACACCATTATAAGCCAGAGTGGAATTTTGAATGTTCACCATCAAATGACATGAAATGTTAGCAGGTCTTGAAGTTGTTCATATAGAAGTATCATTTTCATGTTATTATGTTTAGGTAACTGAAATTTACTTTTATTCCTTAGAAAAATAGAAATCATGAAATGGGGATTGGAGAAAAAAGATAACTTAAGTATAAAAAATGACATTGTCTCAAAAATGAGTATATCTAGTCATCAGAAATTTGAAAGTGAAAACTTAAATCATAGGTAGCACATGTTTGAATGTGCAAAAAATGTCAATACAGTATACAGTATTCAGAAATAAAATCTGTTCTCTTAGTACCTGTATCTATAAAGAAAACACAGTAAGTGGACATTGAGTAATATTTGGTGAATTTGTGGAATACACACTGATGTTGAAAGTTTCTAAAATTATGAAACACACTTTTCAATGTCTACATTTTCTTTAACGCACTGTGGACTTCACAGAATAACATACATTTTGATGGCAGCAAGTGGAATGGCTTACATAGTGAAGAAAGCAAGTGGGAGAGCAGGGTGGGCATGTGAACCGTGTATGTTTGACAGAGACTAGAAAGAAAAGAGAAAAAGGCAATACTAGTCGGAAAACAAGTAGAAGCAGGAATGAGAGAAAAATAATCTATTAATAGAGATAGGAAGAAGAGAAGAAGAACAGAGAAAAAGAAGAAATGGAAGGGGACAAAGAAGAAGGATGGAAAAGTAAGCAGACAGGACTGGGAAGCCATGCTTTTTTGGCTTTGTAGAAGGGTTTTAACAATTGATTCTGATTTGGGTGACTCACTTACATGCCCTGGGGTTTTACATGGTGTTATATAACTCTTTCAAATGGCCCAGATTGGGAGGGTTATTATGAGAATGACCTTGATATAGCTGCTTGGGTTAGTGAATCTTCCATTATCTGAAAGCAGGAGACTAGAACCTCTATTAGTCAACCCACAAGCATTTATTGAGCACGTACTATCTACTCAAAAACAGCCTTGCTGAGAACAGGAACTTTGTCCCTTTTTCATTGCTGAACTTTATTTTTTACAGTGGGTGGGTACTCAATAAATCAAAAACATTGATCTTATACATGATCACAGAGGATTGCTTCAGTATCCATAAATTCAGCATCATGATTTTAAATGCTGGGGTTAAAAGCTACTAAGCAGACATTTTCAAAAGTTTTCTGGCACCAGTGACAGAAGCAGCAATATATGGGATAGAATGGGACCTAGTCAAAGAGATCTTTTTTCTTTTGCAAATAATAAAATACAACAGGACTCATTTGGAAATGTTAAGTGTGGGTGCCCAGAATTTAAATTTATCTTCTCTTATTAACATTCATTTTGTAGATACTTACATAAAGCACCTTAAATTATTCTTAAGTTCTTCTTTTGAAACACGATCAGGCTTTCAGAGACACATCAATTAAAAAAAATCATTCTTGTTGAAAAAATGCAGAGAGCAAATCAAAATTACTGGAGAATGAAGTACAGATTGAGGTCGTGTGTGGGGGTAAGAGGGCAGAAGACAAGTCTTAACTTGCCTCTCCTGATGGGTTTCACAGCATCATTTTCAAACCTCCCATTCATTCTTTTCTAAGTAAGTACAGACGGTGGCATTTGGCATTGGGAAACTTATTTTAGAAATAAATATGCTAAGAGGCCTGCAAACAGAAAGTTCTGAGGTTATGTGTTAAATTTCACAGGCATCCAAAAAGGAATTTTAGGTATTCAGACATACCTATCAATAGGTAAGATTTTAGCATTAATAGGAGAATGGAAAAGTAGTTTGAAAGTGGGGCTTTAATGCTGAATACACAAAAATTATGTGTGTACAAGGAAAACAATTAGGGGTGAGAAAAACTATAGAATATCACCGGGTGATAGAATTAAGAATTACTAAAATTTCCCTTTTGCATTCTTTTGTTTTTTGGATATAGAAATTTTTTATAATGAACATGTATTACTTTAACAACCAAGAAAACACATGTAAAAATAAACTCATAGCACCAGATTATCCATTTTTATAAAATGAATCATGGATTTCCACTCACGTTTAAACTTCTTTAGGCCCTCCATTATTGAATCCACTGTAACCTTCCCATTTCCTGTAAAACATTTGAATCAGACACAGAGGAAGTCACATAAAAACTCATAAAAACTGAGTAATATTCCATTGTATATATACCACATCTTTTTTTTTTTAAAGATTTTATTTATTTATTTGACAGACACAGATCACAAGTAGGCAGAGAGGCAGGCAGAGAAAGAGGAAGAAGCAGGCTCCCTGCTGAGCAGAGAGCCTGATGCGGGGCTTGATCCCAGGACCCTGGGCCGAAGGCAGAGGCTTTAACCCACTGAACCACCCAGGCGCCCCAATATATACCACATCTTCTTTATCCATTCATCTTTAAACGGACATCTGGGCTTTTATTTTGGCTGTTTGGGCATTGCTGCTTTAAACAGTGGGGTTTAGGTGCCCCTTTGGATCACTGTGTTTTCATCCTTTGGGTAAATACCCAGTAGCGCAATTGCTGGGTTGGAGGGTAGTTCTATTTTTAAACTTTTTCAGGAACCTCCATACTGTTTTCCAGGGCAGCTGTACCAGCTTGCATTCCCAATAGCAGTGTAAGAGGGTCCCCCTCTTTGTCCATATCTGACATGGATGGAACTAGATAGAGGGTATTATGCTAATTAAAATAAGTCAGTCAGAGAAAGACAATTATCATATGATTTCACCATGTGTGGAATTTAAGAAACAAGACAGAGAATCACAGGGGAAAGGAGGGAAAAGTGAAATAAGATGTTTCAGAGAGGAAGACAAACCATTTAAGAGACTTAACTCTAGAAAACAAACAGGGTTACTGGAGGGGCGGTGGGTGGTGGGATGGGGTAACTGGGTGATGGGCATTAAGAAGGACATGTGATGTAATGAGCACTGGGTGTTGTATGGGCTGATGAATCACTAAACTCTACCTCTGAAACTAATAATATACTATATGTCAATTAATTGAATTTAAATAAAAAACTCATAAAACTGATAAAAGTTGTGAAATTATTAAAATGACATGGCAGACTGGAACTTCTCCTATGAGTTAGAACTACTAGAGAAACTGGTTTGCTTGGAAATTGCATTTGTTTTTCCCTCAGGCAAGTATGATGGAAGAAAGGATAAATCTTTAGTGAGACAAATCTCTCTACTTCTTCAATACAGTTCCTCTTTTCTATGTTTCAAAGTATGAAACTCCAAAGATTACCTGTAGAGAAGGGATATTACAAGAAGAACCAAGGCTCAAATCTGATATCATCTTTTCCGAACTCAGACAGATGACATTAAAAAAATAGATACGAAGTGACCGTATTGGCAAATTGCTCAGAGTTGGAATAGGTAGAGAAGGACCTGCTCTGTGTTTCCTTCTACCAAGGATTTCTTGAGAACCAACATATTTGGGGTGGTAAACTTGTCACTCTTGAGGGTACAGAGTATGTTTCTCCAGCTGGAATGATCTTCCCATACTTGTTCAGCGTAGGGTCTTCTCCAGAAAACCTCAGTCTTGGCTAAATGCTCCCTTAGCACCTTCTGCATACACATAGCACCTTTTTTAAGATGATGGAAATGTACTAGAATGACTGTGGTGATAGTTGCTTGTATCTGTCAGTACTAAAAACCATCCAATTACATACTTAAATGGACAATTGTTTGGTATGTGACCTCTACCTCAATAGGGCTGTTAAAAATGTTGATTGAAAAAAAAAAGAAATAGAATGAGTTTTATAGCACAATACCATTTAAGGAAATTAAATACCACACACATTGCATTTTAATTTTTTTAATTTTTAAATTTTATGTATTTATTGATTTATTTATTGATTTATTTAAAGATTTTATTTATTTACTTGACAGACAGAGATCACAAGGCAGAGAGGCAGGCAGAGAGAGAAGGGGAAGCAGGCTCCCTGCTGAGCAGAGAGCCAGATGTGGGGCTTGATCCCAGGACCTTGGGAGCTGAAGGCAGAGGCTTTAACCCACTGAGCCACACAGGTACCCTCACATTACATTTTTAAAGGGATAAACACATCTAAAATACACATATCTAAAATACATTAGCTATAATAGAGAATGTACCTATGATGGGGGAAGGAAATAGGAATGGAAGTAGGAGGTCAAGGGGAAAATAATAAAATAAAACACAAACTGTCCTTGCACGGACCAATGATGATAGTGTGCCATAACTGAGGAGTTTGATTAGCTCAGCTATATGCATTTGCTGTTTAAGGAGAAGTCCACTCTCTCCCCACAAGAAGAGCTTAAGGTGCTGGTGGGACAAAAAGGAAGAAATATCCAGTAGACAGCTGGAAAAAGTGGTGACAAAGAATAATCCAGAGAACAAAAGTTTTCAAACATTTTGGTCTCAGGACTTTTTTATATTCTTAAAAAATTTTGAGGACCTCCAAGAGGTTTATGTGAGTTATAGCTATTATGTGGGTTATAATCACCACATTAGATACCAAAACTGAGAAATTTTAAAAACGTTTTAAAATAGGGATGCCTGGGTGACTCAGTCATTAAGTGTCTGTCTTCGGCTCAGGCTGTGATCCTAGGGTCCTGGAATCGAGTCCCATGTATGGCTCCCTGCTTAGCAGGGAGCATGCTTCTCCCTCTGCCTGCTCTGCCTGCAGCTCCCCCTGCTTGTACTCTCTCTCTCTCTGACAAATAAATAAATAAATCTTTAAAAAATGTTTTAAAATAGCAATAAATCTAGTAAATTTTTAAATTTTTTAAAATTTTTTATTTTTAAAGATCTTATTTATTTATTTGACAGACAGAAATCACAAGTAGGCAGAGAGGGAGAAGCAGAGAGCCTGATGTGAGGCTCGATCCCAGGACTTTGGGATCATGACCCAAGCTGAAGGCAGAGGCTTTAACCCACTGAGCCACTCAGGCATCCCAGTACATTTAAAAAAAAAAAAAAGATTTTATTTATTTATTTGTCAGAGAGAGAGAGAGCGAGTGAGTGAGCTCTGAGTGGGGAGGGTCAGAAGGAGAAGCAGACTCCATGCTGAGTAAGGAGTCCGACTCGGGACTTGATTCCAGGACCCTGGGATTATGACCTGAGCTGAAGGCAGGTGCTTAGCCGACTGAGCCATCCAGGCATCTCTAAATCTAGTATATGTTAACATATTTTTAAATGAAAAATATATATTAATTGAAAATGAAAAAAATTAAGGCATTAAAATTAGGGGGAATGGTAGTGCTACTGACTGAACATTGGTGTCCCTCCAGATTCATATATTAAAATTCTGTCTCCAATGTGATGGTATTAAGAGGCAGGGTTTTGGAGAGGTGATTAGGACTAGATGAGATCCTGAAGACAGACCCTCATGAATGGGATTACTGACCCTATGGGTGAGGAGAGAGACTGCTGCTCCATGCTCTCTGACATGTGAGGAAACCACCAGAAGGTGACAATCTGTAGCCCAGGAGAGGCTTCTCACCAGAACTCAACCTTGCCGGCACCCTGATATCAGGACTTCTGGCCCCAGAACTGTGAGAAATAAATTTCTGTTGTTTAGAAGCAACCTAGTATATGGTATTCTTGTTATAGCGGCCTAGGCAAAAATAGCATTGTTTTACATTTTTGCAAATCTCTTTAATGTCTGGCTTAATAGAAGACAGCTGGGATCCTCAATCTGTTTCTGCATTTAGTTTGCTGTGATATGTTTTTTCAGTTGAAGAAAATCTGGCCTTATAGAGTTATGTAGTCAGAAAAGAAATATTTTATTATTTTACTTTTTTTTTTTTGAGAGAGAGAGAGAGAGAATACGTCAGGTGGGGGGAGGGGTAGAGGGAGAGAGAGAATCTCAAGCAGGCTCCACGTCCAGTGTGAGCCTGACAAGGGGCTCAATTCATGAGCCTGAGATCGTGACCTGAGCCGAAATCAAGAGTCTGATGCTCAACTGTCTGAGTCACCTATAGTCACCCAGAAAAGAAATATTTTAATAGGTTTTTCAGATATATCATGTGTGAATATATCATGTAACTTATTAGAAAAGTTACTGTACACTTGTGAGTGAATGAGAATGATAAAGGCAAATATTGTTTTAGTGTTATTTTAAAAATAGTTTTAATCTCATGGTAATTTGAGAACTGCTGCCATAGAGAGCTGATAATGAAGCAACAATCAAGGAGTGATATCATCAAAAGACGGAAGGAATTAAAACTGAGAAGACTGAGAAACAAACCCTCAATTGTTCCTATGTTCGGAAGATAGAATAAGTGAGGCTGGCAAAGGAAATTATTCGTGATTTTGGATTCTAAGGGCTATTTCTGTAGCCTCACAGGCTATGTGAGTGGGGAAGCCAACTGCAAGGATTCAAAGAGAATGTGAAATAAGGAAGCAGAAGTGGCTCCCGTAGACAATTAAGAGGCAGATTGAGAAAGGAATAAGGGATGAATGATCATAATTAGGAGGCAGAAGAACCAGCTGAAGGTTAGTGTGTAAAAGACTGGGGGACCCTGTGCTTCTTCATAGGCAGAGTAGAGAGAAAGAGATGAAACTGAATGTGATGGAAAGGAATTATGGAAGAAATGATTTTTTTTGTAAAAATATTGAACCATTATGTTGTCATTATGTCGTATACCTGAAATAAAATATAAGGCTATATGTCAATTATATCTCAATTTAAAAAATAATTTTTGACAAAGTGGGAGATGATCAAGTCAAGAGCAATGGATTTGGAGGTGCTGAAAGGAGCCTTTTCTCCACTGGAGAGTGGAGAGGAAGAAAGTCTAGGTGAACAAGAAGAAATGGTAAACTGGAGAGAACAGAAAGTAATGTTTGCCATGAATAGGTTCAAACTGATTGCTTTAAAACTGGGATTTGAGAAACATATTGTTGGTTCAGTGTTTTACTTCCTATTTTCAGTTAGACTTAGCAGAGAAAACCAAGCCTGCACTCCCTGCTTCACTCTTATATTCCTTGCATCTAGTATAGTGCCTGCACATATTCAATGATTAATAAATATTTGTTGGTTGAATCAATCAATATACAATCTTATACATTCAAGGTCAGAATTCAAGCAACATCACTGAAGCATTATGGTAAGAAATGTTACTCCCCAAATGCTCCCAGATCACTTTTTTTTTTTTAAGAAATCAGAACAACAAAGAAAGTAGTAGAAATAAAAGAAGACTAAAGTAGCTATAGAACAAAACAGTCTGCAGATAAGTCATGTAGCCAGATTCCATAAACGATAATAAAAATCTCAATAAGCAAACAAAAGAACAAGCATAAATGAAATCAGTTAACCCTTAACTACCCTGCTTCCTCTTGTGTACCTCTCCCTAATACTCATTTTTATTTTTAAATTTCAATTACCCTAATATTTTTTATTCTTATTTTTGGGCTGGAATCTCACCCTTAAGCACAAATTAAATATTGCTTGTACTTGTGACTTAAGAAATGAAAGGCCAGGTACAATTGTAAACTATCATTTCTACATCTTTGAAGACCTTCATGGGCAAGTGTCCATACAGAGGTAGCACTGGCATCATTGGGAACTCGTTAGAAATGCAGAATTTTTCAGGATCCAACCCAGACCCAAATCACGATCTGCATTTTAATAAATGCCCAAGTGACTCATATGCATGTTCAAGTTTGAGAAGCATTGTTGTAGATGATAAAAAGACAAGGATCAGGCACCTGGATGGCTTAGTCAGTTAAGTGTCTGCCTTTGGCTTAGTTCATGATCCTGGAGTCCAGGATTGAGACCTGCATTGGGCTCTCCACTCAGCGGTTAGGATTAGTGGGGAGTCTGCTTCTCCCGTGACCCTCCCCGCTCTCATCTTTTCTCTCTTTGAAATAAATAAATTAAATCTTAAAAAAAAAAGATAAGGATCATTCCTGAGGATCTTATATACAGGATAACAAAGATAGTTCTAGAAAGACAAGAGAATTTTTAAAAACCTCACCATTAACAGTCAAATGAGACATCAGCTCCTTCATGTCTTCTTCTGTGAGCTCGATCCCCTCACTTACTAGAAATTTGTCTAAGTCCTGGATATCAATCACCTCTCCTTAGAAAAATGAAGAAATAAATTTTAGAAACATTATAGAACTATATATAAAGGATGAAAAAATGCCATCTGTACTTATATATATGATTGTCCACATAGGCCCAGAATTAACAGTAGAGTCAGAAAACAGTCCTGTGTCAGGGTGCCTTCTGACACAGTTGGTTAAACATCCAACTCTTGGTTTTGGCTCAAGTCCTGATCTCAGGGTCCTGAGATAGAGCCCTGTGTCAGGCTCTGTGTTCAGTGCAGAGTCTGCACCTGGAGCCTGCTTGAGATTCTCTCTTCCTTTCCCTGCCCACTCACCCAGCTCTCTCTCATACGAATAAATAAATCTTAAAAAAAAAAAAAGAAAGAAAAGATGGGCACCTGGGTGGTTCAGGTGACTAAGCCTTGGCTTTCGGCTCAGGTCATGATCTCAGGGTCCTGGGATTGAGCCCTGCATTGGGCTCTCTGCTGGGCAGGGAGCCTGCTTCCCCCTCTCTCTTTCTGCCTGTCTCTCTGCCTACTTGTGATCTCCCTCTCTGTCAAATAAATCAATAAAATCTAAAAAAAAAAAAAAGAAAAAAAAGAAAAAGAAAAAGAAAAGTCTTGTGTCTTTAATTCCGGTGGCTACAAAAAACAAAGTATACCATGGGTTAGGAACTGACTGGGATTTATTATAAAATCCATAGCAAATTAAGCTGCATACAGGGATTTGGTTTTATTTTTATTCTTCCTCCTACCCTACTTGAAAAATTCAGGGTTTTCTACAGAGCAGATTTTTTTTTTAAAGATTTTATTTATTTGACAGACAGAGATTACAAATAGACAGAAAGGCAGGGAAGACAGACAGACAGATAGACAGAGAGAGAGAAAGGGAAGCAGACTCCCTGCTGAGCAGAGAACCCGATGCAGGGCTCCATCCCAGGACCCTGGGATCATGACCTCAGCCAAAGACAAAGGCCTTAACCCACTGAGCCACCCAGGCGCCCCTCTATAGACCAGGTTTTAAAATTTTATTTTCATTTAAAAATATTTGTTTGGAGTTTGCTTCTCTGATCATTATGCATTCAAGATTTTTATTCATCTCAACACAGAAGTAATTTTCTCTCATTCATCATAAAACAATACAACATTAAAGATTAATAAAGGGGGAAAAATACAATTCTACTACTCTACCACAAAAACCATTGCAATTTTTTATATTCCATTTCTGGTCTTTGACAATAAGGCTGTACTTTCATTGTGTGGAAATCTAATATATACACAATTCTGTATTTTGCTTTTCCAAACCTGATATTACGTCATTAACATATTTCCAAAGCGCCACATAATCTTTATAGTTGACATTTCAACACATGATACTCCACTAGCCTAACAGGCTGTGGAGTATATACTAATTCCTGTACTGTTAGATAACTAGGCTGTTCCAAGTTTCTCTGAAGGGTTTTAAGCAGAGGTTTTTTTCCTTTTTATTCAGCTTAACTATTTCCAGAGGATAAATTCCTGGGAGTGAGGTTCGTGCGGGAAAAGGAATAGTTCTTTGACCCCTAATACCTAGCCCTATGTTGAAAAACTCTTTTGGGGAAAGTTTCAGAGAATGTCATGGGCACTGATATATTAACACACATTAATTACTGTTTACCCAAGTTCAGAAGCACCCATAAAAATGGAACACATATGAAAGAATTTAAATATATATGAAGGGGAAATATTTTTCTCCACCAAAATATTGTATTTGCAATATAGTATTGCAAAATATTAAGATGTTATTTATAGTAAAATTTCATCATAGCTTGCAACTTACCCCTGAACCCACTGATAGCATCCATCACATCATTCAGACCAACTGTTCTATCACCTGTAAGGCAAGGGAAATAAACTTCAGAATCAGATAAACTGATGTTACTGAGACCCTGACACTATGAAGACCAGAAGTATTCAGCAGTTTCTCCCCAAACTTTTCTTAGAATGTTACAGACTTCTCAGAGATAATAGTGCTATCTTAGAAATGAAGAAAGTTTTCAATATGTAACAAATCATTCTTATATCTCCCTTTTTTAAGTGATTTGTTACAGTTAAGTATAGGGAGACAGGACAAATGAACCTGACCCTGAGTATTTTTATAATGTAGTCAATCAACAAATATTTAGGGGGTAGTTTTTATGTGCCAGGCACTTTGCTAGGCTTTGGGGATACAAAAGTAAACCAGCTGCCAGAGTTCTTGCTGTCAAGGAGTGTGAATCTAGCAGAAGGATACAGACAGCATGTAAACAAAACAAAAAGGATCATTTGAGGTACTATTATTAAGATGTTATCAAAATAAAATAGGGTTACATAATAAAGAGCAATGGTAGGATGCATTAGACAGGGAAATCAGGGAAGACCTCTCTGAGGAGAGTCTATTTGGGTTGAGGCCTGAATAATGAGAGGAGGATGGTCATGGAAAGAACCAGGAGAGGAAAAAATAGTACGTGTGGCAGCCCTAAGATGGGGATGAAACTGAGCTATTTACCTGGGCTGTCTAAGCTTCCTCACCCAGTATCAGTTGCTGCTTTTTGTTGTAACTGAGGGGCAGAGAAAAGGCTGGGGCGACAGGGTCCAAATCATGAAGGTAACTGTTGGCCCTGATGATAAAGTTGGGGTTTTATTATGTTGCAGTAGAATGTCATTGGAGGCTGTGAAGAAGGGGAGTAATTTAACCTGACGTCAGCTTTCAGAAGCTCACCCTGGCTGATGTGTGCAGGATGGGGAAACCGGAGGAATGGGGACGAGACAGGAGATGGTTTCAGTGGCCCAGGAAAGAGATGCTGTTCTCTTGGGCTATGGCTGCAGCAGTGGGGAGGCAGATGAATGGATTTAGGACATATGTTTCAGGTAGAGTCGAGATTTAAATGTGGGATATAAGGGAAAGGAGGAATCAAGGAAGAAAACTATTCATTTCCCCTCACCCGCTGCCTTCTCACACAGCAGAGTAGATGGGATGCCATGACTGAGAGGGGGATGGCTTAATCCTTTTGAGGGGGATTAATTACTAATCCATTAAATTCGTGATGCCTTTTGGATATCCACGTGGAGATATTAAATAGCTAGTTTGAGATACCATTCCTGACTTAGGGAGGTTGAGTGGGAGACAGAAATTTGCTCTGGTCAGCTTCAAGAAGGTATCTGACCCGGTGAGGCTGGAGGCAGTCTCCTAGGAAGAGGACTGAAAAAGAGTGGAATGGGAGTGAGGAAGTGGAGACAGAAAGGAGCCGTAAGTTTGGGATTTCTTTTTTTGAACCACAGCTGACACACAATGTTGCATTAGCTTCAGGCGAACAGCATGGAGATTTGACAACTTTGCACATTACGGTGCGTTCACCGCAAGGGTGGCCACGACCAGTCACCACACAACTTGAAGCAATGACAACGTTCTGAGAGGTTCTGCTGTGAAGAGAGCTAAGAGGTGGAGTGGTAGCAGCAGGGGACCAGGGGAAGACGAAAGCATGATCTCCAGGGCAGTGGCATCTACGGAGAGAGAGAGCAGAGAGGGAGAACCCGAGGACGCTGGAGAGAAGGGGAAACTGCAGCAGTCCAGTCTTGGAGGAGGCAAGGGGAAATGAGATCCGGGGCACCAGTGGCAGGGCCCGCCCACCACATGGGCAGAGATGGCCAATAGGCGGCGGGGAGCTAGAGCTGGAGTTCTGCCCTCCGCTGGGCTCTAGCACCTGCTCGGTGACTCAAGTTCATCACATTCAGTTGTGGGATGGAATAATGTCCCTGCAATCTGGATGGTGAGTTGGTCCACACACCTGTTTTCTAAGTGGAAGAATTAAAATTATGAATGTCAGAAGGAAAAGAAAAAATTCTGGGTTGGTTATGGCAGGGGCCTTTTCAGTTCTATTTTAGTAAAATTATAAAAAATACCTGCCTGTAATATAGGAAGGGGAACCAGGTTCCATGGCTCAGGGTTCTGCTTCCATCTACGTGATTTCAGAGCTGCAAGCCAGCTTTTCAACTCTTTCCTTGTGGGTGTGTATGTACACTTTTTAAAAAATAATCTCCAGCTACTCTGAGCTATCTGCCTGTGACATCTAAGCTTCTTCACACAGTATCAGTTGCTGCTTTTGTTCTGGTCACAAGATGGCACATATTTTGAATGGGCTCCTCCAATTTTCCCCATAAGCGCACTTTAGTGGGCAATTTTAACTTTCTAGAAAGGGAGGTTTTCCAGGCATTCCTGTATTGTGTTATGTCAGGAATATCTGCAAGTAAGTAAACTGGAATGATAAAGGTCAGAGAGTGTGTAGATGAAACAGAGATTTTGGGGGTGATAAAGTATTAGTATTAGTAAAGTATTAGGTGAGCAATTAAAGAGATGGGAGTAAAAGATGATTAAAATTAGAGAGGTCAAGGAATAGGAGGCCAGTGTGTTGCATGGGTGACTTATATCAGGAATTAATTGGGATTTAATCAGGATTTCTTAACCTGGGGTCTATGGACTCTCTAATGATAGAATTCAGGGAGTCCTTGAGCTTGAATGGGAAAAAAATACAGCTGACCCTTGAATGACATGGGTTTGAACTGTGGGGGAACAATATTATGTGGGCTTTTTTGATAAATACAGTACAGTTCTGTAAAAGTATTTTTTCTTCCTTCTTTTTTTTTAGCTTACTTTATTGTAAGAATATAGTATATAATACATACAACATATAAAATACGTGTTGATTGACTTACATTACTGGTAAGGCTTTTGGTCAATAGTAGGCTATTAGTAGTTAAGTTTTGGAGGAGTCAAAAGTTATATGCAGGATGGCTCAGTCAGTTAAGTGTCTGCCTTCAGCTCAGGTCATGGCCCCAGGGTCCTGGGATAGAATCCTACATCGGGCTCCTTGCTCAGCAGGAGGCCTGCTTATCCCTCTCTCTCTGCCCTTCACCCTGCTTGTGTTCATGTGTGCTCTCTCTCAAAGAAATAAATAGGTAAGAATATAATGAGCATATGGGCGCCTGGGTGGCTCAGTTGTTAAGCAGCTGCTTTCAGCTCAGGTCATGATCCCAGGGTCCTGGGATTGAGCCCCATGTCAGGCTCCCTGCTTGGTGGGAAGCCTGCTTCTCCCTCTGCCACTCCCCCTGCTTATGTGCTCTGTCTCTCTCTTGCTGTGTCTCTCTTTGTCAAATAAATAAATAAATAAAATCTTTAAAAAAAAGAATATAATGAACATAGATAAGAGCATAATGATGCCTTAACACTTACCATCAGTTGGTACTTGGGTCATTATTTCCTCAAGGTCATCCTCCTTGAGTTTAATTCCCATGTTTTCCAAGACGGATTTCACTTTTCTGAATTTGACCCTTGGTCCTTAAGAAAGAGGGGCATGAAATAATTTCATGAATATTGGTGCTTAAGACTGAAGAATGCTAATCATGGTCATGCATCATAAATCCCAACTGGAGGGTAAACCACAGGGCATAAAGAAACTATTAATACATATATATCTCCCAGATTTAGGTAGGTCTGTCGAAAATAGGAAAAAATTGAGAAAGATAACCTTTGAGAAAAAGGTAAATAGTAAACAGTATTTACCTTTATGGGGAGGGATGAGATTGGTGAGAGGTAGAGGGACTCTCATTTTTAAAAAAATTCATATATAATTGACATATAAACATTTTCATATGTATAATATATGTACAGTTTCATATGTACAACATAATGATTTAGTATTTGTATATATTACAGTGTGATCATCACAGTAATTCTTGTTAACATCCATCACCATACAAAGTTACAGGTTTTTTTTCTGGTGGTGAGAACTTTTAAAATCTGTTCTCTTAGCAACTTTCAAATATACAACATGATATTACTATCTATAGTCACCAAGCTGTACATTAGATCCCCATGACCTGACTTACACTTCTTTTATCTGTTTTCCAACTGGTAGAACTGGATAGTTTTTCTTGTAGTATTTGGTGCTTTAACAATATATTTCTAATTAAAAATTAAAAATAAAATTGTTTATAGCAGAATTAGTATAAGGAGTAGAGATAGGATATTTTCCTTAATACCCACCCAGGGGAATTTCAGTTTTTTTTTTTAAAGATTTTATTTATTTATTTGAGAGAGAGGGAGTGAGAGAGAGCATGAGAGGGGAGAAGGTCAGAGGGAGAAGCAGACTCTCTCCAGAGCTGGGCGCCTGATGTGGGACTTGATCCTGGGACTCCAGGATCATGACCTGAGCCGAAGGCAGTGGCTTAACCAACTGAGCCACCCAGGCACACTTTTTTCTTTTTTAAAAGATTTATTTATTTGACAGAGAGAGAGCACAGCAAGGGGAGCAGCAGGCAGAGGGAGGAGGAGAAGGAGGTCCCTGCTGAGCAGGGAGGTCTATGCAGGGCTCAATCCCAGGACCCTGGGATCATGACCTGAGCTGAAGGCAAATACTCAATTGAGCCAATCAGGCGCTCTTCAGTTTTCCATGAGAGGTGAACAGGGAGGAACTGGCATGTCTACTTACAGTTGAAACAACAACCAGTCTGTACAATTCTACCCAGAAAACAGTGTTAGAACTTCCTACAGTAAGTTGATACTTCTCCTTATATCCCCAAATGTCAATGTACCCAAAGAAAAATGGCAAGTTGTAAGTCCATAACAATGGATCCAAAAATTGGCAAGAAGCAGGGGTGCTTGGGTGGCTCAGCTGGTTAAGCACTGGACTCCTGATTTTGGCTCAGGTCATGATTTTGGGGTCGTGAGATCGAGTCCTCCATCAGGCTCTGTGGTCAGTGGAGTCTGCTTGAGATTCTCTTTCTCTTTCTCTCTTCCCCTCCTCCCACTTGTACAGACAAGCTCTCTCATCAAATAAATAAAATCTTAAAAAAAAAAAAAACGGCAAGAAGCAAAGTTGGAATGTTTAATAGCAAATGGTAAACATGAGGATTTTATTTTTATTTGCTCTTTCACTATGTTTCTCACTCACCATTGAGGGCCTTCACGCCTTTTAGCAACCTGTTTTTATATATTTTTCCATCAGCTGTAAGACAAGACACAATTAAGAACAGAGGTTAAATGAAGGGAAGATTAACAAAGACAGCACAAAGACAATACAACATCTATAATTTCAGGGGGGAAAAAAACCCTTCAGATTTCTTCAGGATTTTATTTATTTTGCCCTCAAATAAGAATGAAATCAAAGATAAAGGTTTCACTGATATAAATCTACTTGTGGTTGAATTTAAAAGTCTTTATCTCCTTATTTCTCCCCCTTTCCTTCCTACTCTTACTCCCCTGGTTTTCCTCTTTCCCTTGGTCATGACTTAGGGGAGGCGATGCTCCCAGGGGGATGGGATAATTTAGTCTTGATGGTGGGGACCTGTGAAAGATGTTGCCAGTTTCCAATATTAAAATGTAAGTGACAAGAACAGGATTTCTTCTTTTTTGTGAAACTGTGCTTTCTAAATGTGTTTTACTGGACATACACATAATTTCAGCAGTTTTCACACACAAGCCCATAAATCTGGGTTTCAAAGATGTGCTAAATACTCACCATGAATGGGCAGAGTTTTCATCAGCTGCTTCTTTTCCTCATCAGTGAGTACCAGTCCCATTTTCCTCACCACATTGCTCAGATTATTGATATTAACTTTCTCTCCTTTGGAAATATGGAAGTTGTTAACATATAAGAATTTTAGGAATGGATGAAGGATTTCAAATGATGAAAAAGATGACCTATGGGCTATAGGCTTAATTAGAAGAGCAAACTGACAATGAAACTTGTTAACTTATATAGATTCTGAGTACATGCATGTGTATAGATCATGTCAAAAATAAAATTTATACTTTTAATACAAGCAAAAAGAAAAGCACATATAATCCTAGGTATAAGTCAAACGCCAATATATAGCCTGAATTATGGGGTCTTTTGACACAGTGATCATATT
Source organism: Lontra canadensis (assembly GCF_010015895.1). NCBI lineage: Eukaryota > Metazoa > Chordata > Mammalia > Carnivora > Mustelidae > Lontra > Lontra canadensis. Next base: position 15,722,538 of record NW_022631035.1, read on the forward strand.
TCCTGGATGGCCTACAAAAGCTTCACCTTGGGATTGAACAGAGTTCCTCTATAGTTTTGTTGTTTAAACAATGGTGAAGTAGAAAATATTATTGGCCCAAACTCCCCAAAATATAGGTCTATACAGGAAAAATACCAAAGCAAACTGTAAGGTTATAAAACAAACATTTAATCATTAAATTTGTAGGGGTTCATCTTAACATGTCAGTAATAGTCTGAAGAGAAAACTTCTACTTAAAAACATCCTTTTTTTTTTTTAAATAAAGCACTAGGGTCTTAGTTAATAATGAATTCCCTTTTTACCACAACTTACCTGTAAAAGCTTTTGCATCATCCATCACCACATTCAAATCAACCATTTTATTCTCTGTAAGAAAAGACAATTTAGGCACAGAGACCAACCTTAGACTTAGAAAAATGATATGAAAAACTTAAGTTGAGGGGGGTGTCTGGGTGGCTCAGTTGGTTGGGCGTCTGCCTTCAGCTCAGGTCATGATCCCGGGGTCCTGGGATTGAGCCTTGCATCGGCCTACCTGCTCAGTGGGGAGCCAACTTCTCCCTCTCCCTCTGCTGCTCCCCCTGCTTGTGTTCTCTGTCTGTCAAATAAATAAATAAAATCTTAAAAAAAAAAAAAGAAAAATTTAAGTTGTAATACAAAGGGTTCCAACTCAGCAGCTACAGGTGGGGGCAGCAGATGTTTGTTGGTGACAGTGGCCTCCCTTGGCCACACCTGCCAACTTCCTATTAGTTGAGAATAGGAACCCTGAATTAGGGAAGAAGGACAATTTGTTTATTTTGGTTTGGCATGGGCTGACTGTGCTGGAAGATGTGCTGTCTGGCTCTCTTATAAGTTGTTTTTCTTCAAGTTTTTTTTTTTTCCAAAGATTTTGTTTATTTATTTGAGAGAGAGTGAGAGAGAGCATGAGGGGGGAGGGGAGGCAGAGGGAGAAGAAGATTCCCTGCTGAGGAGGGAGCCTGATGTGGGGCTCAATCCCATGACCCTGAGATCATGACCTGAACAGACACTTACCCAACTGAGCCACCTAGGCACCGCTTGCATCAGGTTTTTAATGGGAAACCACTGGCTCTATGTTTGGATCTAAGAGTTCTCTAACTCAGGAACTTTTAGCCTGGGACTCACCCATTAGCAAATTCTTTCTAATGAATTCTACCATCTTTGCCTCTGTGACATTTTTATCCAGCTAAATTGGTCTTATTCAGTCATTGATGAAACCTTATCTTATTAAAAAAAGAAGTGTACAAGAAAGGAAAGGAAGGCAGATATAGGAAAGAAATATGGCAAAATGGTAACATTTGTTAACTCTAGCCAGTGGATACACAAGTGTTTGTCATAGTGTTTGTTTTCTGTTTTGATAGATGTTTGAAATATTTCATAAGTTTTTCAAAGAGATTAAAAAATAGCTTTATTTTCAGAAGACCTCATAGAGAGGCCCTAAGATTTGCCCTGTGGTACACTGGTTATCTGAAAGACTTACCATCAATAGGCAGGTGGTTCAGTAAGTCCTGATAGTCCTCTTTCTTAAGCTGAACCCCCATGTTCTTTACAATGGTGTTCAGGTTCTTGACACTGACTTTTTTCCCTTAGGAAAGAAGAGGATGTAAATAATTCAAGTAAGTCCAGGAAGTGGACGATTCCAGCCTCGAGTGTGCACCCACTGTAAGCACGGTGGAACACTGGCCCTTTGAATGAACCCAGATAGTCAGTGTTGGAGTTGAGAGGAGAAAATGTGCCCTTAACATTGTGCTATAACTTTTAATTGAAATAATCATGGATGAAAAAGAAGAATTAGATAAGTCTGATGAATTGATAAAGATAACCAGAGTAAATGAAATAAAAATCTCAAAGTTGCTGTATATTACTAAGAATAAATTCCTCAAATGTAGTTATACTGAAAGAAGAGTGGTGGGTTATGAGGTGAAGTTCAGTGTCACTAAACCAGTGGAATAATGACACAGCACGATTCTAAGCAGAAATCTAAGAAAGCAAATGCAAAGCATAATAAATTTTAGCTGCTGTTCCCATGATTCTTACCTTTGAGAGGCTTCACACTCTCCAGTAATCTCTTCTTATACACCTTTCCATCTCCTGTGAGAGAGGGTAAAACTCAAGTCAAAAGAAAAAGAATAAGGAACTCTATAATTTTATAAGACATTTTATATAATTCTAGAAATTTATTCTGTCTCACCCTCAAATAATTATAAAAGGAATGCCCACAACGTGGTCAGTCTATTTTCTAATTGAAACACATGGCAGTAACTGATGCAGGCTACATATACACCCACATATGTGTTTCTTTCTTCTTATTTTTCCCTTCTTGAACTGCACTTCAACCCCTCTGTCTTTCTCTTTTTCTTGCCCATGCTCTAGGCCCATAAGGTATTCATATATGTTTAGCCTGAACAGTAGAGTCTATAAAGGGATTTTCTTAAAAATAGCAATCAACTCAAACAGTAGCATAAAACAATATTTAAGTATATTTTGTTCCTTAAACAAACTTTTCATAAATGGAGGGGAAATTCAACAGGGGCAGAGAACATGGGGCATCTGCCAGCCCAATCTATCTCCACAGGTGCTGTCTGTCCCCACCTTCCTGTGGAAGGAGTGTCTACAGTGTTGACAGAAACAGTGCTTGGCATGTGGCTGTAGTTGTCTCCATTATAGTCCATCTGCTTCTTTGTGCATCTCTACCCTGTTCCCCCAGAGCCAATATCCTAAGCATGCTGCAATTCTCAAAACTGGACCCTTGAGAGCGATCTGGGGGAATGCTAGAAATAGGGAGTGGCCACAGCCTTAGGTATATGTGAGGGAAATATGGATGGGCATTGAGCATTTGCTCCCTGCGCTCCTGCTTCTGCCATCAGGAGTATTAGCACCCACCAAGATGTGTAGGCTTGCTCTTGTTCAGGGGACAAGTGGGGACAGGTGCGATAGGGTGAGGGGAAGAACGTTTCCATGGAGGTCCCTGAGAGTGGGCAGGAGGCACAGGTGAAGCACAGGCTGGCCTCTAGGGTCTCTGGGGACAAGCATATGCAGGTTCCCTGGAGATAGAATTTTTGAGAGACAGATTGGTTGGATCACTGACCAATCAGAATCAAATACTGACAGTTTAACATATGGTCCTGGTGGTCCTCTGCTCTCAGGTGTTTATCTTTTAGTTGCTGGATTATGGGGAGATGGGAGGGCTATCAGGGGTAGGACTGAGGATGTGGGGGCACATTCAGGAGGCTACAGAAGAATTTATCTGTGTAGCATTTGAGATATATATCAAAGGGTCCATTGACTGAATGGAAAAGAGAGGAATTTCTCACTTACAAGCTTCTCACTTCCAAACTAAAACACAAGGGACAATAATGGGGTTCTTATGTCTGTACTGCATTTTCCTTAAGGAGTTTCTTAGGGCATTAGACAATTCTCATCCAGAAGCCCACAGAACCACAATTCCCTGAGCACCATGACGGCATGTTAAACACTCACTAGAGACTGGCAGAGTTTTCGACAGCATCAACTGTTCTTTTTCAGTAATCTCAATTCCCATGTTTCTCAGCACATTTTTTAAGTCATTGGCTTCAACTTTTTCTCCTTTGAATAGATGGGAATCATTTCAGGTGACAATATTAAAAAATACAATTATTCTAAACTATGAAAGACATAATCCAGTATAGGATTATTTCTAATCGCAGGATGAAGTTGAAATACATGAGTTGACTTCACTTACACAGAGTTATTGTAAAATTCAGTACCTGAAAATTTTCTTTAGTCAAAATAAAAATATAACACTCCTATCCTGCATATGGGTCAATATAGCATGGAGTATAAATGCCTGATTATTTATGATGGTATAATGAGTATACATAATTGTACTGGTAAGGAATATCTCTGTTACTGCTCCATGACCTGAATTATGAGATGGACTGTTCATAGTGTCCATATTTACTGGTGCAAAAACTTCACATTGAGATCCACTGTGTTCATCACCTGTATTTTGATTCTTTGAACACTAGAGAAATGAACACATGACTGGCCAAAATATTTGAGAGTGCCCACACTTCTAAATCTCTAATGATCTATATTATTGTCAATAAGACAAAATCATCAACAAATAAGTAAAAGAGCAAAGCAAACTTACTAATGATGGCTGAAGGAGGTAAACTACTGCTTTAAAAAAATAATTCTCTACAAGGTGTCAAGATCTCAATTTTATGATTATACAAGTTCTCACTCACCTGTAAAAGCACTAGCAGCTTCCATCAATGTATCCAAATCAACCTTTTCATCTTCTGTAGGAAAATTCAGGATTTAGATTCAGGTGAACATAACTAGACTTGAAAAATTAAATTCTTTTTTTTGAAAATTAAAAAAATTCTTTTAAAGATTTTATTTATTTATTTGTCAGAAAGAGAGAGAGAGAAAGAGAGAGAGCAAGCAAGGGAAGCAGCCAGCAGAGGGCAAAGCAGGCTCCCTGCTGAGCAAGGAGCCGGATGCAGGACTTGATCCCAGGATGCTGGGATCATTACCTGAGCCAAAGGCAGATTCTTAACTGACTGAGCCACCCAAGCACCCCCAATATAGGAGTCATTTTTAAAATAAACTTTTAAAAATATGGCTTTACAAGTTTTTAAAAACATTTTATTTATTTATTTATTTATTTGAGAGAGAGAGAGAGAGAGAGAGAGAATGAGAGAAACAGAGCATGAGAGCGGGGAGGGTCAGAGGAAGAATCAGACCCTGCTGAGCAGGGAGCCTGATGCAGGACTTGATCCTGGGGCTCCAAGATCATGACCTGAGTTGAAGGCAATTGCTTAACTAATTGAGCTACCCAGGCATCCTTAAAAGTTTTTCTTAAAGATTATTTATTTGACAGAGAGAGAGAGAGAGAGAGAGACAGTGACAGCACAAGCAGGGGAAGCAGTAAGCAGAGGGCGAAGAAGCAGACTCCCTGCTGAGCAGGGAGCCTGATGTGAGGCTCAATCCCAGGACCCCAAGATCATGACCTGAACTGAAGGCAGATGCTTAAATGACTGAGCCACCCAGGTGTCCTTTAAAAATTTTTTTAAGTAATCTCTACAACCAACATGGGGCTTAAACTCATAACCCTGAGATAAAGAGTTGCATGCTCTACTGACTGAGCTAGCCAGGTGCCCCTTTATAAAATTCCTAAATAAAATTTGGTGTATGGAATCCCAATAATTTTTCATGCTTTTTTTTCTAAAAATTTTATTATAGTTTCAATCCACAGGAACATATAACAAAAAGGTTTGAGCTTTAAGTATATATCCATTCAATTAGCATAACTTCTTTTTTATTTCATAAGCTATTAAAATTTTTTTAAAAAAGATTTTATTTATTTTGAGACAGAGAGAGAAAGAGAGCATGAATGGGAGTGGAGAAGCCAGCTGCAATCAGCATGAATGTGGGGAAGGGCAAATGGAGAGGCAGAAGCAGACTCCCCACAGAGGGGGGAACCCAATGTGGGACTTGATCCCAGGACCCTGAGATCATGATCTGAGCTGAAGGCAGACATTTAACAGCTAAGCCATCCAGGTGCCCCAGCTATTAAAAATCTTTAGAATGTCATGGTGAATGGAATGTTTTGTTTGTTTGAAGTCAGTTCTATCCTAGAGGTCAATTTTCCTTTTTTCAGACCTGGTTCTCTTGCAGTTAGTAGAAGGCTGAGATGGGTTAGAGCCACAGTTCTCAAAGTGTGGTCCAGGGACCTCTGGTGTCACCCACCCTTTGCCTTTTACACTTTTGACATCTGCACTGGTGGTGCAAAAGCAGGGATGGGTGAAACTGCTGGCATCTCCCATGAATCAAGGCCATGGCAACAAATGTACTACTAGTCATGGTGTTCTCCATTGTACATACTGGGAGTAAAAGAATGTCAGTTTCGCTTAAGAATGTTCTTGATAATGTAGCAAAAGGTATTGATTTTATTGAATCTTAACCATTGAGAACAAACTTTTCAATATTCTGTACAATGAATTGAGCAGTTTGTATAAAGCATGTCAGTTGCTTAAGAAAATACAATGATTTCTTGAGGAAAAGAACCTGTATGATTGTTTGAGTCTCAAGCAAATTAGATGCTTTTTTATGAACACCATTTTTAGTTGGAAAAATGGAGAAAATCTAGAGTTTGGTATTTGGGAAGCATCTTCTTGAAAATGAACAAAGTGAACCTGTTATCTTTTTTTTTTTTTAAAGATCTTATTTATTTATTTGACAGACAGAGATCACAAGTAGGCAGAGAGGCAGGCAGAGAGAGAGGAGGAAGCAGGCTCCTTGCAGAGCAGAGAGCCGGATGCGGGGCTCGATCCCAGGACCCTAGGATCATGACCTGAGCTGAAGGCAGAGGCTTTAACCCACTGAACCACCCAGGCGCCCCAATGAGCCTGTTATCTTAAGAAAAGAATTGACGGTAGATGTTTTAATGGTGTAGTTTAAGCTCTCAAACAAAAAACAAAAATTTAAATTTAGAGAACCTTATATCCACATCATGACTTGAAAGGTTCTCAATACTTAAACACTTTTTTTTATTAGATTGGTGATATGATTAGATGTGAACAAATGTGAGTTTTTATTTATTTATTTATTTATTTTAAAATTTTTAATTTTACTTGACAGACAGAGATCACAAGTAGGCAGAGAGGCAGGCAGAGAGAAAGAGGAGGAAGCAGGCTCCCCACTGAGTAGAGAGCCTGATGTGGGGCTCGATCCCAGGACCCTGGGATCATGACCTGAACTGAAAGCAGAGCCTTTAACCCACTGAGCCACCCAGGCACCCAAATGTGAGTTTTTAAAAAGATTTTTTAAAAAAATTACTTATTTGAGAAAGAAAGTCCAAGATGGCAGAGGAGTAGGAGACCTTAGTTTCATCTGGTCCCAGGAATTCAGCTAGATAGCTATCAAATCATTCTGAACACCTGTGAATGCAACAGAAGATCTAAGAAAATAATAGTCACAACTCTACAAATAGAAAAGCAACCACTTTCTGAAAGGTAGGAGGTGCAGAGAAATGAATCCAGGGCGATATATGGGAAGATGGAATGCAGGGGGGAGGGGGGAGGCAGCCTCTGAAAGCCGGCTACTGGCAAGTAATATAGCAGCAACAGCACACAATCAAAACTTTTAGAAGTCCGCTCCAGTGAGGGACTTCCCAGCCTGAAAGGTGCTGAGGTGGCTAAGTGGGGACAGTGCGCTCTCAGGATCCCTGGGGTTACAGGAAGACCAGAGGCGCCTGAATGTGGCAGAGTTCTCAGGCATTGGAGTGGGGAAGCCAGCTGCAATCAGAAAGCCCAGGAGTAGGCTCTCAGCTCAGGGTTGCCATAAACCTCAAACAGCAGAACAGTCAGGTGGCTGATCTTCCAGCAGGGGTGCAACAAACAACAGAACCATTGAGGACCACCCTCCCCCCCAATTCCTCCATGGGGAATAGCGGCATGGGAGCACATCATAGGAGTCTGCAGGGTTGGGAGACTGGAAACAGTGTTGTGTGCCTGAGATGGAAAGGCTTGTCACAGGCTGGGTGAACATGGACTGTGGTGGGAGACCAGGGAGACAGGAGTGACTGACTGCTTTTCTCTGAGGGCACACTGAGGAATGGGGCCCTGAGCTTTCACCTCCAGGACTGACCGGAGATTGGGAGGCCACCATTTTCATTCTAATTCTCTAAAGCTGCACAGAAAACCTTCAGGGAACAAAAGCCACATAGAGTAAGTGGGAGCAGATTATTTAGTCTGGCCCCCTGGCAAGGGTGATACAATTCCACCTGGGGCAAAGACACTTGAGTGTCCCAACAACAGGCCCCTCCCCTAGCAGATCAGCAAAAACATCTAGCCAAGACGAAGTTGAGTGACAACTGCAAAACTCCAGCTCTAGGGGAATAGAGCACATAGAATTCATGTGCTTTGAAAAAGCCACATAGAAATTATGGCTTTTCCCCCATGATTCTTTAGTCTTAAAAAAAATTTTTTTAAATATTTTTATTTGTTTATTTGACAGAGATCACAAGCAGGCAGAGAGGCAGGTAGAGAGAGGAGGAGGAGGAAGCAGGTTCCCCGCTGAGCAGAGCGCCTGACGTGGCACTCAATCCCAGGACCCTGAGATCATGACTCGAGCTGAAGGCAGAGGCTTTTACCCACTGAGCCACCCAGGCTCCCCTAGTCTTTAAATTTTAATTAATTTTTTTTCCTCTTCCCTTTTTCAGTCAATTTCTTATTTTGTCCATTCTTTTTAAATTTTCATTTTTAGAGTTATATTCTATCCCTTCATTGTATTTAATTTTATTTTTGCATAAGTTTTTCTTTCTTTACACTTTTGGGATGCAGTTTCTTCTAACAGACCAAAATACATCCAAACTCTAGTGTATGGCTTTGTTTGCCTGTCTGATCATATTCTCTCTTTTTTCCCCCTTATTTCTCTTTTTTTTGTTTTGTTATACTCTTTTTAAATTTTTATCTTTACAGCTCCATTCTAACTTCTCAATGTATTTAATTTTATTTTTGTATATATATGTTTTTCTTTCTTTACAATTTTGAGATGTAGTTTCTTCTAACAAACTGACCAAAATACACTCAGATATAGTATATTTTTCTGTTCTGTTCACCTGTATGTTTATATCCCTTTTTTTGTTGTTGTTGTTGTTGTTTCCTCTTTTTTTTTTTTAAATTTTCACTTTTATAGCTATATTCTGTCCTTCCATTATATTTAATTTTATTTTTGTACATATATATGTTTTTCTCTCTTTATAATTTTGGGATCCAGTTTTCTAACAAACAGACCAAAATACAACATAGGATCCAGTGTATTGCTCCATTCTGTTCACTTGTCTGATTATATTCTCTCTCATTCTCTATTTTTAAAACTTTCTTTTTTTGGTTTTGGGTCTCTTCAGATTTGTTTAGTGTATATTTCTCTGGGGTTACTGTTGTCATTTGAGTACTTTGTTCTCTTGTTCACCTATTCTTCTCTGGACAGATTGACAAGATGGAAAAACTCACCTCAAAAAAAGAACAAGAGGCAGTACTGACTGCCAGGACCCTAATCAGTGTGGATATAAGTACGATGTAGGACTAGAGTTCAAAATAATGATGATTATTATTATTTTTAAAGATTTTATTTATATATTTGTCAGAGAGAGTGAGCGAGCAAGAGTGCATGAGGGGGAATGTCAGGCAGAGGAAGAAGCAGGTTTCCCAGTGAGGAGGAAGCCCGATGTGGGACTCATTTTAGGACCCTGGTATCATGACCTGAGCTGAAGGCAGATGCTTAACTAACCGAGCCACCCAGGCACCCCCAGATTAATGATTATATATATACTAGCTGGGCTTGAAAAAAGCATAGAAGACACTAGAGAAACCCTTTCTGGAGAAATAAAAGAACTAAAATCTAACCAAGTTGAAATAAAAAAGGCTACTAATGATATGCATTAAAAAATGGAGGCTCTAACTGCTAGGATAAATGTGGCAGAAGAGAGAATTAGTGATATAGAAGATAAAATGGTAAAGAATAAAGAAGCTGAGAAAAAGAGAGATAAAATTCTACTAGATCACGAGGGGAGAATTTGAGAGATAAGTGATACTATAAGGCAAAACAAAATTAGAATAATTGGATCCCCGAAAAGAAGGAAGAGAGAGAGGGGCAAAAGGTATATTGGAGAAAATCATAGCAGAGAACTTCCCTAATCTGGGGAAGGAAAGAGGCATCAAAACCCAGGAGCACAAAGAACTCCCCTCAAAATCAATAAAAATAGATCAACACCTCACCATATAATAGTGAAACTTAAAATCTTAGAGACAAAAAGAAAATCCTGAAAGTAGCCTGGGACAAGAGGTCCATAACCTACAAGGGTAGAAACATTAGACTGGCAACATTGACAGATACCTGGCAGGCCAGAAATGACTGGCATGAAACATTCAGGGTGTTAAATGAGAAAATATGCAGCCAAGAATACTTTATTCTGCTAGGATGTCTTTTAAAATAGAAGGAGTGATAAAATGCTTCCAGGACAAATGGAAGCTAAAAGAATCTGTGACCACCAAACCAGTCTTAAAAGAAATATCAGAAGGGATCCTAAAGTAACATAGACAAGAAAGGAATAGAGACAATATACAGAAACAGTGACTTTACAGGTAATACAATGGCACTAAGTTCATATCTTTCAATAGTTACTCAGAATGTAAATGGGCTAAATACCCCAATCAAAAGACACAGGGTATCAGATTGGATAAAAAAGCAAGACCTATCCATATGCTATCTGCAAGAGACTCATTTTAGACCCAAAGACACTTCCAGATTGAAAATGAGGGGGTGGAAACCATTTATCATGCTAGTAGACATCAAAAGAAAGCTGGGGTGGCAATCCTCATATCAGACAAATTAGATCTTAAACCAAAGACTGTAATAAGAGATAAGGAAGGACACTATGTCATAATTAAAGGGTCTATCCAACAGGAAGATCTAACAGTTGTAAATATTTATGCCCCTAACATGAAAGCAGCCAATTATACAAGCCAATTAATAACAAAATCAAAGAAACACATTGATTATAACATAATAGTAGTAGGGGATTTTAAAATCCCCCCCACTACAATGGATAGGTCATCTAAGCAGAAGATCAACAAGGAAATAAGGGTACTGAATGACACACTGGACCAGATGGACTTCACAGATATATTCAGAACATTCTATCCTAAAGCCACAGAACACATGTTCTTCTCTAATGCACATGGAACATTCTCCCGAATAGAGCATATACTGGGCCACAAATCATGTTTTAACCAGTACAAAAAAGATGGAGATCATTTCTTCCATATTTTAGGACTATAGTGCTTTGAAACTGGAACTCAATCACAAGAGAAAAGTTGGAAAGAACTCGGATACGTGGAGGCTAAGGAGAATCCTACTAAAGAATGAATGGGTCAACTAGGAAATTAAAGAAGAATTTTTAAAAATTCATGGAAACAAATGAAAATCAAAACACAACTGTTCAAAACCTTTGGGATGCTGTAAAGGCAGTCCTAAGAGGGAAGTATATAGCAATTCAAGCCTTTTTCAAGAAACAAAAAGGTTTCAAATACACCTAAAAAAAGGTTTCAAACCCCCTAAAGGCTAGAGAAAGAAGAGCAAATAAAAACTCAACCCGGCAGGAGAAGAGAAATAATAAAGATTAGAGCAGAAATAAATGAAATAGAAACCAAAAGAACAGTAAAACAGACCAACAAAACTAGGAGCTGGTTCTTTGAAAGAATTAGTAAGATTGAGAAACTCCTGGCCAGACTTAATAAAAATAAAAGAGAAAGGACCCAAATAAATAAAATCATGAATGAAAGAAGAGAGATCACAACCAACACCAAAGAAATACAAACAATTATAAGAACATATTACAAGAACATATTATAAGAACAACAAATTAGGCAATCTGGAAGAAATGGATGCATTCCTAGAGACATATAAACTACCAAAACTGTACCAGGAATAGAAAACTTGAACAGACCCATAACCAGAAAGGAAATTGAAGCAGTAATTAAAAAATCTCCCAACAAACAAGAGTCCAGGGCCAGGTGGTTTCCCAGGGGAATTCTACCAAACATTTAAAGAAGAAATAATACCTATTCTTCTGAAGCTGTTTTTAAAAAATAGAAATGGAAGGAAAACTTTCAAATTCTATTACCTTCATCCCAGAACCAAAGACTTCACCAAAAAGGAGAATTACAGACCAATATCCCTGATGAATATGGATATCAAAATTCTTACCAAAATACTAGTCAAGAGGATCCAGTAGTACATTAAAAGATTATTCACCATGATGAAATGGGATTTATTCCTGGGCTGCAAAGGGGTTCAATATTCACAAGTCAATTAATGTGATACACTACACAAATAAAAGAAGGGACAAGAACAATATGATCCTCTCAACAGATGCCAAAAAAGCATTTGGCAAAGTAAAGCATCTTTTAAAAAAAATTTCACTTATTTATTTGGAAGAGAGAGAGATAGCAAGAGAGAGTAGGAGCTGCGAGGAGTGATTAAAACTTTTCACAGTGTAGGAATAGAGGGAACATAACCTCAAAATATCATAAAAGCCATATATGAAAAGCCCACCACGAATATCATTCTTAATGGGGAAAAACTGAGAGCTTTTCCCCTAAGGTCAGAAACAAGACAGGGATGTCTGGGGCGCCTGGGGGGCTCAGTGGGTTGGGCCTCTGCCTTCGGTTCAGGTCATGATCTCAGGGTCCTGGGATCAAGTCCTGCATTGGGTTCTCTGCTTGGCAGGGGGCCTGCTTCCTCCTCTCCCTCTCTCTGCCTGCCTCTCTGACTACTTGTGATCTCTCTCTGTCAAATAAATAAATAAAATCTTTTAAAAAAGATAAAAAAAAAAGACAGCGATGTCTGTTATCATCATTGCTGTTCAAAATAGTACTAGAAGTCCTAGACTCAGCAATCAGGCAACAAAAAGCAATAAAAAGCATCTGAATCGGGAAAGAAGTCAAACTCTCTCTCTTTGCAGATGTCATGATACTCTATGTGGAAAACTCAAAAGACTCCACCCCAAAATTGCTAGAACTCCTACAGGAAGTCAGCAAAATGGCAGGACATCAAATCAATGCACAGAAATCAGTTGCATTCCTATACACTTAAAATGAGATAGAAGAAAGAGAAATAAAAAATTGATCCCATTTACAATGGCACCCAAAACCATTAGACAGCCAGGAATAAACCCAACCAAAGAGGCAAAGGATTTGTACTCAGAAAACTATAGAACACTCATGAAGGAAACTGAAGAAGACACAAAGAGATGGAAAAATGTTCCATGCTCATGGATTGAAAGAAAAAATATTGTTAAAATGTCTATGCTACCTATCGCAATCTACACATTCAATGCAATCAACCTTGAATGGCCAAAAGAATGTTGAAAAAGAAAACCAAAACTGGTGACATCACAATTCCAGACTTCAATCTCTATTACAAAGCTGTAATCATCAAGACATTATGGTACTGGCACAAAAACAGACACATAGATCAATGGGACAGAACAGAGAACCTGGAAATGGACCCTTAATTCTGTGGTCAACTAATCTTTGACAAAGCAGGAAAGAATGTCCAATGGAAAAAAGACAGTCTCTTCAACAAATGTGTTGGGAAAATTGGACAGCCACATGCAGAACAACGAAACTCAACCATTTCCTTACACCACACACAAAAATAGACTCAAAATGAAAGACCTAAACATGAGACAGAAATCCATCAAAATCCTAGAAGGGAACACAGGCAGCAACTTCTTTGACCTTGGCCACAGCAACTTCTTTTTTTTTTTTTTTTTAAGATTTTATTTATTTATTTGACAGACAGAGATCACAAGTAGGCAGAGAGGCAGGCAGAGAGAGAGGAGGAAGCAGGCTCCCCACCAAGCAGAGAGCCTGATGTGGGGCTCAATCCCAGGACCCTGAGATCATGACCTGAGATGAAGGTAGAGGCTTTAACCCATTGAGCCACACAGGCGCCCCATCCACAGCAACTTCTCCTTAGACATGTCTCCAAAGGCAAAGGAAACAAGGCAAAAATGAACTATTGGGACTTCATCAAGATCAAAAGCTTTTGCACAGTAAAGGAAACAGTCAATAAAACCAAAAGACAACTGACAGAATGGGAGAAGATATGTGCAAATAATATATCAGATAAAGGGCTAGTATCCAAAATCTATAAAGAACTTATCAAACTCAATACCTAAAAAACAAATAATCCAGTGAAAAAATGGGCAGAAGACATGAACAGACATTTCTCCAAAGAAGATTTACAAATGGCCAACAGACACATGAAAAAAATGCTCCACATCACTTGGGATCAGGGAAATACAATTCAAAATCATGATGAGATACCACCTCACACCAGTCAGAATGACTAAAATTAACAAGTCAGAAAATGACAGATGTTGGTGAGGATGTGGAGAAAGGGGAACCCTCCTACACTGTTGGTGGGAATGCAAGCTGGTGCAACCACTCTGGAAAACAGCATCAAGGTTCCTCAAAAAGTTGAAAATAGAGCTACCCTATGACCCAGCAATTGTACCACGGGGTATTTATCCCAAAGGTTCAAAAGTAGTGATCCAAAGGGGCACCTGCACCCCAATGTTTATAGCTGCAATGTCTATAAACATTGGTGTGGAGCCCAGATGTCCATCAATAGATGAATGGATAAAGAAGATATCACATCTTCTTTATTTATATATATATATATATATATATATATATAGTGAAATATATATAATGAAATATTACACAGCCACCAAAAATTGAAATCTTGCCATTTGCAACAGCGTGGATGGAGCTAGAGCATATTATGCTGAGAGAAGTCAGTCAATCAGATAAAGACAATTATCATATGATCTCACTGATATGTGGAATTTAAGAAATAAGAAGAGGATCATAGGGGAAGAGAGGAAAAGATAAAAGAAGATGAAACCAGAGAGGGAGACAAACCATAAGAGACTCTTAATCATAGAAATCATACTGAGGGTTGCTGGAGTGGGGGAGAGGTGGGGGTATGGGGTAGCTGGGTGATGGACATTAAGGAGGGCATATGATGTAATGAGCATTGCATATTCTATGAGACTGATGAACCACTGACCTCTACCTCTAAAACCAATTAAACCAACAATATATTATATATTAATTAATTGAATTTAAATAAAAAATATAACAAAAGATCAATTAAAAAAAGGGAAAAAAAGTTATTCATTTGAGAGAGAGAGAGAGAGAAAGAGCAAGAGGCAGGAGGGTCAGATGGAGAGGGAGAAGCAGACTTCATGCTGAGCAGGGAGCCTGTGGTGTGGCTTGATCCCAGGACCCTGAGATCATGACCTGAGCTGACACCAAGAGTCAGATGTTTAACTGACTGAGCCATCCAGGCACCACTGTTCTAAACATTTTTGTCTTCATTCTGTTCCTTTTTCTGTTTCTCCCCCACTCTCACTTTTGTGTGTATGTGTGTGTTAATCATATAAGCAATGAACCTCTGTTTCACACTTCTAGCATCTTTCTTCCTTTCACCAACCACATCCCATTAGCCTTCCCCCTTTATCACCAGATAAAGGTCTTAATAGACCTTTAAAGACCAGATAAGGGTCTTAATAAAGACCCTTATCATCTGGACCTCAGCAGCAGCCTCTAAATTGTATCTCTGCCCCTGGTTTTTCTCTCCCCAGCATGTGTTTCTTCATTGTTTTCAGAGTAGACGAGTCATTGTCTACAGGATAAAGGTACTTATTTATCTATATCTGTATCTATATCTATCTATCTATCTAGTAGGTTCCACACCCAACATAAGGCTTGAACTCATGACCCTGAGATCAAGAGTTGCATGTTCTGGGGCACCTGGGTGGCTCAGTGGGTTAGGCCTCTGCTTCAGCTCGGGTCACAATCTCGGGGTTCTGGGATCGAGCCCTGCATCGGGTTCCCTGTTTGGTGGGGCGCCTGCTCCCCCCTCTCTCTCTGCCTGCCTCTGCCTACTTGTGATCTCTCTCTCTGTCAAATAAATAAATAAAATCTTAAAAAACAACAACAACAAAAAGAGTTGCATGTTCTACTGACAAAGACAGCCAGGTGCCCCAGCATAAAGGAATCCTAAAATGCTCACCAGTAACTGGTAGGTGGCTCTGCAGGTCCTGGATTTCGTTTTCTTCAAGACTGAACCCGGTATTCTGTAGAACATTTTTTAGGTTACCGACACTAACCCTTCCTCCTTAATAAAAACAAGAAAAAGTAAATAAGGATGTCACAAATGAAAAATGCAGGCCATCAACCTTTCCTAGAAATGGAAGTACAAAGAAGCTATTTACAGCAAGTTGTATGAGAGTCAGAAAGAGCACATGATACCATAACTGAGCTTCTGAGAGAAATTTATATGAGGGAAAAAAAAGTAAAGAAAGAGTTTGGCTCCTGGTGAATTAGGCAAAGACAATCATGTTATTCTGGCCAAAAAGTAAGATTTAAAACTTGCTACAGTAACAACAGATTACCTACTTAATATAATTATACTTAAAGAAAAACACCAGTTAATAAGCCAGAATAACTGAAAACTACTGTTGTAGTTTTGATCAAGTCACTATAAAATAGGATTTATAGAGTCAATTTCAGATGAGTTAAATAATAAATGAAGAAAGTGAAATCTTAGGAAATCAAAGATTAAGTATATATGATTTTTTATACACTGTCTAGACAGTAAAGGACTTCCTAAATACAAAAAAGAAGAAATCACAGAAGAAATGACTGACATAATTAAAACCATAAAAATGAAAAATGTCTGTATATCAAAATGAAACATAATGGACAGAGAGTAGATTTGTGGTTGCTCATCTGGGACGGCTGTCGGGGAATGGGGAGTGATAGCTAATGGGTACAGTATATTTTTGGGGTGATGAAATGTTCTAAATTGATTGTGGTGATGGTTATGCAACTCTGTTAGTAAATTTAAATGGGTGAATTACATGGTATGTAAATTACATTTCAATAAACTTTTGTAAAAAATACAAGATAATAAAGTAAAAATGCAAATAACCACCTGGGAAAATATTTTCTATAGCTATGACAATTGTGCTAATATCTTTAATTTATAAAGTGGTCATTCAAATTAATAGGGAAAAAACCAAATTAATAGGGAAAAGGTTGGTTTCTGATAGGATAATAATTAAAAGACTGAAAGACAGAATGGTATAAAAACAGTTTATCTTCATTGATAACAAAAAAAATTGAAACATTAATTAGATTCCATTTTTCATTTATCAAATTGGCAAGGATCAAAAATTGTGAAAATAATTTATTGTGGCCAGGGCAAAATGGGAACCTGTACTTTTACCAACTTACATTTATCGCAGCCTTAAACATGTTAAGATTTACTGGATTTACCAGAAGAATCTATCCAAAGAAAATGGCTTAAAGTTGGACAAAGATCACAGATATATAAGAGCAAATCATTGTAGACTTCCTAAGTGTTCAATAAGAAAGGAATGATTAGGTAAATTATAAATACGACCTGATGATAGAGCATTAAAAATGGTGTTTACAAAGAATTTTTAAATGACATGGTGGAATTCGTACACTAAAATTTTAGGATTAAGTATAGGATATATAAAATATACAGCAAAAGTTTAAATATCTATAGATACATATATACGAAAAAAGAATAGAGAGAACTATAATAAAAAAAGGTAATATTACCCGGCATTATGGGTAATTGCATTTTTTCTCTGTATGCTACTTTATATATTCCAGATTTTTCTCAAATAGCCAACACACAGTAGAGACTTGGATATTTGTTGAATAAATGCATAATTTCCTGACTATTTATATAATCAGAAAGAAACAGTTACAACAATCTCAGATTTTGTCCTTATCCTTCTTCTCACTCACCTTTGAAAGATTTCACTCCCTCCAGTAATTCTTTCTCAAACACCTTTTTATCAGCTGTAAGATAAACATTATTGAGTTTTTGATGATTCATAGAAATTAGTGTTTACTTTCAGAAAGGGGAAATTTAGAAATTCATCACAATTCATTCTCAGTGAAATGTGAAGTATTTAGAAAACTCGGTGTAGTGACTCTATCCCTGGACAGAATACAAGGCTATTGTTAGTGGCTAGTTTGTTGAAATACACACAGCTTTCCTTTCTCATTTTCTCCTCTCCAGTTTTACTTCATCTTTTCTTTGTTCAGCTTTCCCGCCCTTCTATCCTTTCATTTTCTTCCAGTTTAGACTTTAGATTTCCCTGAAAGGGAAAGAAGTTGTCCTATGATGGGACCTCTGACTGAAGAGGCCCCAGCTCCCTAGACCAAAATTTAAATGGTAAGAACAGGATTTTTTTTTAAATGCTAAGATTGAGTCTTTTAAAAAATATTTTTAATTGACATAAAATGTTTCAAACAGTAGAATTTCCTTCTTTTTTAAACAACAAGATTTGTTTGTTTGAGAGAGAAAGAGCACATGGGTGGGGGGAGGGGCAAAGGGAGAGGGAGAGAGAGAATCCTCAGGCTGACTCCCCACTGAGTGTGGAGACTGACTTGGAGCTGGATCCCAGGACCCAGAGATCATGACCTGAGCTGAAACCATAGTCAGTTGCTTAACTGACTGAGCCACTCAGATGCCCTAAAGAGTAAAATTTCTAATACAAAGTTTAAAACAAACCTTCTGTGAAGTTTTGAGGACTTGAGGAGATAGGAGACACTGCAGACATGGTCCCTACTTTCCCAGAATTTAGGATATTGCCATGCATAAAACAGATCTTCAATAAATATTTGTTGAATGAGTAAGCTTTTAGATATCAGTGAAATAGAACTTCAATGCTTACCAGAAACTGGCAGAGTTTTCAGAAGCTTTTTATGTTCCTTGTTTGTGATCTTTATTCCCATATCTTTCAGAACATTTTTCAGGTCCTCAGTAGGAATCTTCTCTCCTTCAGAAAGAAATACATATACATAATGAAACATCCTTCCCAGGTAGGGTTGGGGGGATGAACTAGGCACAATGAAGTCTTGTTTAGCTAATTTTCTTCCACATAAACTTATATTTCTGGAAAGTTTCTCCAGACTCCACTGGCACGTTCATACTTTTAGTTGGTCGGGACAAAAAAATCTTAGGAGTCATTCCTGACTTCTCCCTTTACCTAGTTTCCATCAGGAAACTCTGTTTATTATTTTTCAGAATTGAGATATGATTGACATGTAACATGATTTTAGTTTCAGGTATACAACATAATGGTTTGATATTGGTTTAAATTATGAAATGATCACCACAATAAGTCTAGTGAAATCCATTACCACAATAACTCCTTTAAAAATATATCCAGAACCCTAAAGATACAAACGTAGTGATCCGAAGGGGCACGTGCACCCGAATGTTTATAGCAGCAATGTCTACAATAGCCAAACTATGGAAAGAACCTAGATGTCCACCAACAGATGAATGGATAAAGAAGATGTGGTATATATACACAATGGAATACTATGCAGCCATCAAAAGAAATGAAATCTTGCCATTTGCGACGATGTGGATGGAACTAGAGGGTATCATGCTTAGCGAAATAAGTCAATTGGAGAAAGACAACTATCATATGATCTCCCTGATATGAGGAAGTGGAGATTCAACATGGGGGGTTAAGGGGGTAGGAGAAGAATAAATGAAACAAGATGGGATTGGGAGGGAGACAAACCATAAATGACTCTTAATCTCACAAAACAAACTGAGGGTTGCTGGGGGGAGGGGGGTTGGGAGGGGGGGTGGGGTTATGGACATTGGGGAGGGTATGTGCTATGGTGAGTGCTGTGAAGTGTGTAAACCTGGCGATTCACAGAACTGTATCCCTGGGGATAAAAATATATTATATGTTTATAAAAAATAAAAAAATTAAAAGCCAAAAAAAATATATCCAGAATCCAAATACTTTTTACCTCTTCATTGCTTTCTGCCCTGGTAAGAATCACCATCATTTCTCACATGGATTACTTTAAAAGCCCTTTTAGGGCTCTACTCCCTACTGCTACCTGTTCTCCACACAGAATCCAGGAAGGTCTAATAAAACCATAGGTCAGATTATATCATGTTTCTGGTCTAAAACCTGCAATGGCTTTCCATTTCTCACAGGAAAAATCCCAAGTCCTGGCAGAGATTTCACAGTCTTGACCAATTTTGCATCCACCACCTCTTTCTCCTCATCTCCTATTACCTTTTTCTTTCCTTATTCAGCCTCAGCTACATTAGCCTTCTTGTTGTTTCTTGAATAGTCCAGGCATGCTCCTGCCTTTGGGTCTTAGTCCATGGCCCCCTGCCTACAACTCTTTCCCTAGAAGTCTTCACATGGATAAAACCCTCACCTCCTTCAAGTATTTGCTCAAATGTCACCTTTTCAAGGAGGCCTGATGATCTGTTTAAAGCCACAAGTGCCTCTTTCCCCTTCCAGTCTCCTTTAGTTTCCTTTTCACTGTTTTCTAAAGCATCTATCACTTCAAACCTACTTTATAATGACTTATTTATTATGTTTATTGCTTATTTCCCCGGTAGCATGTAAGCTCCAGAGGATCAATGATCTTTATTCTGTTTGCTGATGTATCATAACTGTGTAGAACAATGCCTGGCATGTAGTAAGTGCTGAATAAACAGTTGTTTTGTGAATAAAGGAGGAAGGAATCACAACTGTGTTAAAAATATAGTTCCATATAAAACTTCAAGACCACATAATATAATCTTCATCATAACATCTCACTCACCTGTGATATTTTTAACTTCATCCATCAACACATTTAAGTCAGTCTTTCCATTATCTTTAAGATAAAAAAGTGCCAAAAAGATTTTTAGAAAAATTGTGAAACAGATACCCCAAATTCAACCATTTAGAAACATTTTTCCTAGAAGTTTATTATTTTTTCATGTCATCAGTTTAAGTTAATATAGCTCTTGCATTTTATGCTGTCAAAATCTATACAGCACAATACATGAGGCAAGGTTTAAAGCACTCTCCTGTCCTTCAAGACAATCTGCTACTTATTAGACTACTCTTTTCAGGCACTGAAATGACCTCTTTTTAGGGTCTGAAATTAAAAAAAAATTATTATTATTTTTCAAGATTTCATTTATTTACTTGTCAGAGAGAGAGAGAGAGAGAGCGAGCACAGGCAGAGGCAGAGGCAGAGGCAGGTGGAGAATCAGGCTCCCTGCCGAGCAAGGAGCCCAATGTGGGACCCGATCCCAGGATATTGGAATCATGACCCAAGCCGAAGGCATCTGCTTAACCAACTGAGCCATCCAGGCGTCCCTCGGGGTCTGAAATGTTTTGAGAGTTTAAAAATCTTGTTTAAAACCGATGCTTCCATTTTGTCAGTGCTAACTTTACCTTTGGGCTTATGATCACCTTGGTATCAAGTGATCCTCTTAAAGGACAGCGTGCTGGTATGCGTGCCTGGCTGCTCTTAGGTTGCCAAAATGATAATCATCACGTTGATGTATTCAGTTAAATTCCCAGTGTATGAGGACAACACTTTTGTTTCGCAGTGCCTATTCTCAATTGAAAGTCTTTTTCATAGATGATGCACTTAAATTTTTTAGTATATTTCTCCAAGTCTGAAGTTATTAGAGGTCAGTGGATACATTTTTAGTAGTTTGTAAAATTGCAAGTTTGAGAAACACTGGTTTGCAATGTTAAGATAGTAGTTAAAAGATGCTACTGCTGGGGTGCCTGGGTGGCTCAGTGGGTTAAAGACTCTGCCTTTGGCTCGGGTCATGATCCTAGGGTCCTGGGATCAAGACCCGCATTGGGCTCTCTGCTCAGCGGGGAGCCTGCTTCCTCCTCTCTCTGTCTCTGCCTGCCGCTCTGCCTACTTGTCTGTCAAATAAATAAATAAAATCTTTAAAAAAAAAAGATGCTACTGCTCTAATAGGAAAGATTCTGTTTGGAACCTTAAGCTGTCTACAGACCTACTCTTTCTCCACTTATAACTTAGTCAACAGTGTCAATCCATCACCACTCAAACATGTTCACATTCTAATTTTATGTGTAATAATAATCCAAAGATTGTAAATTCCCCTAAGGGTGAGAAACCAAGAATCACTTTGTACTCCTACTATTACTTCAGCATTGGTTTAAGGGTCTGCACAAGATTGATGACCCAAAGAAATATTTACTTATAATTAAGTTCCAGTAAAATGCAAACATATTATAAAGAATGAATTAGCTTTGAAACCATACACATATCCTAGGTTCTCAGATATGGAATTTTTCCTTGCTTGTTCTTTTTTTACGTCTTTTCAATTACGATAATCTTTTATTGGTATCCTTTTATAATTTTATAGCATTTATGATGATGATGATGAAGAAGAATACTATTATGTTATGACTTTCAAGCAGGATAAGGAAGAACCTTTAGTGGAGAATATTCTGTGCCTATAAAGGACAGATCCCCTTATGTCTTTTACTTTGTGGTCTCTAATCAGCTCCATTGAGGCCCCTGGACCCCTGAAAGAGTTTTGCATTCTGTCTCAAATGATGCCACAGATATACAAAGTAGTCTTTAAGAATTAGTTTAGAATTAGCCTCACACTTTAAATCATTGTGCTGGTATCTTTTCTCATGTTTCAGTATACTAGAAAAACAAGGCAATGACAACTATCTGCATTTATTGAACTGGTTGGTAGATTAAAAGAGCTATGGAAGGGATTAAAAAAGACAAAGAAAAAGTCATTTTTGGAAAAACTGCTTACCTCTTATTAAGGCAAATGATCTAGAACAGTGCCTGACACATCATAGGCATTCAATTCAAGTTTATGGAATAAAAGAATGAAAGGTACTACTGATTTAGAAAAGCCCCTATTCACTGACTTGGATCAATCTTGCATCTTTGCTATTTCTTCAAGGGCACAGATGTCTCTTAAAATATCCTCATGAATTTTCCTCAGTTTTACTGGCATGAGTCTAATGTATGCCGATTAATGACATGAAGTACTGCTATCTGTCTTCTTAAATTTATTAGTTCTGGAAGTTCATGGAAGTTCATGGCAGTATGGCAGAGTGGCTAAGAGACAATTTCTGGAGCCAGATTATCTGTCCACCACTTACTAGCTCTCTGACTTTAGGCACACTACTCGACTTTTCTATGCCTTCACATATAAGTTTCCTTATATGTGAAATGGGAATAAAAAGAGAACTTGCTTTGTAGAGTTATTTGCAAGATTAAATAAGGTAATATGCACAAAGTGCTTAAAACAGTGCCTTGCATAGGTCAGGACCATGTAGTGTCAGTCATTGTTATTTAATGCTGGGTTAGCAGTAGGGACTCAAAGATTAAAATCTGAGTATTCTCTGTTAGACCCTGGCATTCCTGTGAAGAGTGACACTTGCCATTTATATGGGGCAGCATTCTTGGTGATCCTTCCCCAAGTGATAACCACTGGGCCCAGTTTGGTAGCTATGCTAAAGTCCTCGCTCTTTCTTTTTCTTCCTCTCTTATACATTCTATCTTTAGTCATTCCAGGACTGAGACCAGCCTTAAGTCCAAAGTTTGGCTCACGGGTATACTGTCACTCAAAACTCTCACCGTCAAGTGGTAGACAGTCCTTCAGTTCCTGAACTTCTTTTTCCTTGAGATTAAGTCCCATGATTTCCAAGAAAGTGTCCACCTTATTTGGAGACACCTTCACCCCTTAGGGAAGAAAGGGATGAGACATGAAAAATATTTGCAATGATGTCAAGAGTGGGTGATTATAGATCATGCCTAGGTATCAGTACTACATAGACAATGAAAAGCAAAGAAAAATTAAACCAACCAAGTCAATGTGGTTTTGGTAACTAAGTCAGGAATTCCTAAACCCTGATCTGTGTGATTCTGTTAGGACTTTGAGGAAAACATTTAAGAGAAGAAAGTGAGTGGTTATGGGTATTTGTAAGTCATGGCAAAGACTAAAATCAGACTCTTTACATGTGTTCACACAGAAGAACTCAAAACTTGCCAAATTAATGGAGAATTATAAATCCATTTATCCACCCATCCACCCAGCCAGCCAGCCAGCCATCTGTTGAGCCATATAGACAGCCAATCCATGGATTTACTCTGTCATGATTCTCTGGGAAACTTTTAAAGAACATATGTTTCTAAATACTATCTCTGGAAATTCAAGATCAATATGACTGGAAAGGAGCCTAGCTATTTGAATGCTTTATTTCCCCCTTTGTGATTCTGATATACAGCTTTATTTGGGAACCACTGCTTTTCGGTTACTGTATTTAAACCATTTTAGTGATGGCAGTATGCTTGAAGCATATAAAGAATAACCACTGACTTAACAAATAGTTGGAAAAGTTGGATTAATAATCTGAAAATTGTAAAACAGGATGAAATTTTGAAAATCAAAGCAAAGCTTGGTGACAT
Source organism: Lontra canadensis (assembly GCF_010015895.1). Lineage (NCBI taxonomy): Eukaryota > Metazoa > Chordata > Mammalia > Carnivora > Mustelidae > Lontra > Lontra canadensis. The sequence continues at coordinate 15,746,465 of NW_022631035.1, forward strand.
GTTTTACTTGCCTTTTCATCAAGCTTCTTACTCACCTTCAAGAGACTCTAACTCTTTCATCAATCTGTTCACATATACCTTTCCTTTGTCTGTAAGAAAGGGAAAAATTCAAGTTTCAGGAAGTAGTGCTGATATTTAAATGAATTTAGATGAAACATGCCTAAGTTCAGAAACATAGACGTTGAAATGTTTTATTCTAAAAATTTATATTATTTTACTTTCAAGAATAAAACTTAAGAGTGGAGACAGCTGTTTGGTGAAATCATTTTGGTGATGGAGGCAGGGGTGGGGGGCATGAAACATTCCTTGTAGAGAGAGTATTAGTTATAAAAAGTCCACATACTTAACTCTCCTTGAGGGTCACTGTGATTTTTTTATGCCCCACCCCCACCACTATGATATTTTTAATGCTTACTATCGACTGGAAGCTTGTTTTGCAGGTCCAGGCTTTTATCTTCTGGGAGCGTTATCCCCATTTTCCCCAGAAAACTATCCAGGTTACTAGTATCGACCTTCTCACCTTTAAAAAGTAAAAGGTGGTAATGGTTGAAAAGCTGAAGAATAACGATCCTATATTATAAAAAAATGTCCATATGACATTTGCTGATTAAACAATGAAGTAAACCAACACGAATGCCAGCTAAGACATAATCTTAGAGCTTTTTGGCTGAAACAGTGATGATCAAATGTAGGCTGGGAGTCAGGAGATGGAAACATTCACCAGTATATGGGTAGAGTGAGAGAACAATCAATAAGGAAAATGATGCTGTTGAAATATAATTTTCTGCCAACATTAAAATCTTGATTTTGCAGAGACTTCTTAATTATATATCATGGAACCATACGGGACTTTTCTCCAGGAGCTTCTTTCTAAGCCCAGACTGGCTCTCTGTTGCACCTCAGGGATTTGGTGGGCTTGCTTGCTTCTCTTCTTGCCAGCTACTACCACCCAGTATACTTTTTGGGCTTCCCTAAGGGTGGCTAGGAAAATAGGTGCAGTCTTCCAGCTCGTTTCTTTTTAGTGTCCCAGGAATACTAGCACATAGATATTTTTATTCTTAGGGCTTTAATATAAGTGCTACAGCGAGACAGACAAGGGAACACCAGACTATCCCCAAAACGGGTAAGACACAAAGCTAACAAGTTTTGTTTGGTAATGGACTTGGTTTTAGTTGCTGGGTACAAGGGCAGGATCACCACTTATCCTTGCCCCCTGTAGCTATTCCCCAATCTGCTTGTGGGATGGCCATGCGAAATTTTCCTTCATGATGGCTCTTCCCTCTAGCTTGAAGAGGCGGTTTAGCAACAAAAACAACAAAATGGTAATTATGTGAGGTGAAGAATGTATTAACTAACCATATTGTGGTAAACATTGTGAAATACATATGTGTATCAAATCATCACAACGTAAACCTTAAACTTACACCATGTTAAATATCAATTGTATCTCAAGAAAACAAGGGGGAAGGAAAGATGCTATTTAGGTAGCCAGTTTGGACCTCCTAATCATTTCTAATTACAGAAAAAGAAAAGTCTTGTTTTTATTTATTTATTTTTAAAAAGATTTTATTTATTTATTTGAGAGAGAGTGAGCGAGAGAGAGCATGAGCAGGGTGGAGGGAGAGCAGGAGAGAGAAAAGCTGACTCCCTGCTGAGCAGGGAGCCCCATGCAGAACTCAATCCCAGAACCCTGAGATCATGACCACAGCTGAAGGCAGAAGCTTAACCGACTGAGCCACCCAGGTGCCCCCAAACTCTTGCTTTTCATCCTCTGGAACCATACTGCAGTGCTTCCATTGGAAGGATACTATCTGGGGAGTTAGCCAGTTTTCTGCACAAGCGCCTGGGAGGAAATGTTTACAAGGGTTCCCCCGCTCGCCCTGGGCCCGACTGCTTCAGACCTCTTCTGTGATGCCTTGGGCTATTGGAGCTTCTGATACCCGCCCCCTCCTAGTAACCAGCCAAAAGAATGACTCTTCAGACACAACAAAGCAGTTCTCTAGTCTGCTATGCTGATCTTGTTTGGACAGACATGGGCCTTCTTGTCTCAAGACTGTCTAACCACACCATTCATCTGTATCATTCCCATTCTTCAAAATATAAGCCTGCAACATTTTCTATCCTCTTGAATCTATTCTGTGCCTTACCACTCTGAGTTTTCTTTCTATTTTTAGCTTTCTTTTCACTCTTCCCATAGTGCCCTCTCAGAGTCATATTTCACTAAGTATGAATTTTTCGATATCTTCAGTCTCTTTACATACTCTTATCTTCTTTCCTAACTGAACTTTGCCTGTTCCTGATATTTTCCTTTTTTATTTCATTTTTTTTTTCCTTGTGAGAGAAAGCTGCTCTTTTTTCTACATCCCATTTGCCTTAGGTCTTGCAATCTCCTAGATCCTGACTGCTGTTTTCTGGCCATACTCAAACCCCTCCCCTTGTGAGAATTACGGTATTTGGATTTCTTTTTACTGTCACTGACTTTTTGGTCATTAAGGAGCTTGTCCCATTACTCACAGTCTTCCTCTGCACCCACATTCCTGGCATCATTATAGGGAATACCAGTCTTCATATGGAGAGTTCATTCCACAACCTGGCCTCCAAATTTCTTGAGCTCCTTATCCTCCATGACTGTCTCCTAAATTCTATACTAGTTAACCATCATGGATAGCCTGAACTTTGTCATCACCTGGAAATGCTTTGCCTCTAAAATCTCAAATTCTAACCTATCTACTTTTGGCCAAAACCTCATATTCTTCCACTTCTTTTACTTCCTTACTCCTACCACACCCATTTCTACAGAGACTTTCATTCCCTCCTCTCTCACTTTCCTCCAAGTTCATAATTTCCATCATAACTTCACTTCTCTTATCCACTAGAGAACTTAACCACTCTCTTGACTATACTTTTAATGCCTTTATGCTTTCATCCTTTTGGCACATCAGCCTTAAGAATCTTTGACTTTGGTGCAACTGAAGAATATCATAATCATGTGAAAAGTTGCCATTACTTATTTTTTATTTTTTTTCAAATTAAATTAAATTCCAATTCAACTAATTAACATGTAGTATATTATTAGTTTCCGAGGTAGAGTTCAGTGATTCCTCAGTTGTGTATACACCCAGTGCTCATTATATCATGTCCTTGTCTCAGTGTCCATCACCTAAGTACCCTATCCCGCTGTTGGCAAGGATGTGGAGAAAGAGGAACCCTCTTACACTGCTAGTGGGAATGCAAGCTAGTGCAGCCTCTCTGGAAAACAGCATGGAGTTTCCTCAAAAAGTTGAAAATAGAGCTACCCTATGACCCAGCAATTGCCATTACTTATTTATAACATCCGACTTTGGTTAGACTCTTGGCACTTCTCAGCAGGGTTTTCATATATATATTCCTCAACTCTAGTTCCTATTCTCTATCAGAGCTATCCCAGACCATCGACACTTTCCTTAACGTCTTGTACCTCGCCACTTCTTTTCATAGATAATTGTTTCATAGATGATTCTGTTTCCTACTATACAGAGAAAATTGAAGCTTTTAGGTAAAATCCTCTGAATTTTACCTACACATGTATGTAGATTCTCTATATCTGTATCCTTCCTGACTTGAAGTCTGCTGGCCTCAGAAAAAGAGGTGGCCTCAGATTCTTACATATTTTAACTGCCTAAGGTTCAGTCTCCCTTAGGTGTCTTACAGGAGCCTTGAACCTGATATGATCAAATGGAAACTGTATCTTTACTTCTAAATTTACTTTACTGAATTCCTTATTTTGTTCAATGTCACTGTCATCCACCCAACTAGCCAGCTCAGAAACTGAGGTGTCATCCTTCATTCCACCCTTTTGATCTATCTCTATACCTGATCAGTAACCAAATTCTATGGATTCTATATCCGTAACATCTCTTCTATATGTCCCTTCCTCTCAAGTCTCACAGAGAATGATTTACTTCTGCCCTTTATTGTCTTTTGCCTGGACAATTACAACATGCTCTCTCACTAGTTTCCTTGACTCTATTCTTGTACATGTATCTTCATCTGTCCTTTATACTTCTGCTAGAGCAATATTTCTAATATGCAAATCTAATCACATAGACTCCTGCTTAAAACCCTGGAATGCCTCCCCATTCTGTGCAGATCAAATTCATACTATTCTACTAGGTATTCAGGGTCCTCCGTGATTTATGAATCTCCTATGGCTGTAACAAATTACCAAAAACATGGTGGTGTAAAACAATACAGATTTTTTTCTCTTATAGTTCTGGAGGTCAGAAGCCTCAAATTAGTTTCACTGAGCTGAAGTCAAGGAGTTAGCTGGGTGGTTCCTTGAGGAGACTCTCAGGAAGAATCCGCTCCCTTGCCTATTCTATTTCTAGAGGCCATTTACACTCCTTAACTTACTCTTCTATCTGAAAAGCCAGCTGTGTAGCATCTTGCTTCTGTTGTCACATTGCCCTCTACTTTTTCTGCTATCCACTATCGCTTTGCTTTCTGGTTTTAAGGACGCTTGTAATTATATTTAGCATTCAACTGGATAACCAAGGATAACCACCCCATCTCAAGACCTTAATCACACCTCCACGGTCTTTTTGGCTATATAAAGGAACAGCCACAAGTTGTGGGGATTAAGACCTGGATATCTTTAGGAGCCATTACTCAGCCCACCACGTCCCACTCTTATTCTCTAAGTTTATTCCTTGCCAAACTCCCGATAGCATTTATGCTTTAGCTACTCCAGCTTTTTTCTAGTTCCATACAGTATTATACAGTTTCTCATTTTTGTGGCTTTTATTATTATTTTTTTCCCTATCAGGAATGCCCATCCTACTCTGACAAAACTGACCTAACTTTTGAGGATGTGCTCATGTGTTGCCCATTCTATTAAAGCATTTCCCAATTTCTCTTCCTCGGGTGCAAGTGACCATTCTGCCCCTTCTTTACTTTGTGTAGGTTTTTAACATAGCACTGATGACATTTTACTGCATTTATTCATATGTATTTATAAGTTTTTTCCTTGGTCCAGCTAAATAAGTTTCTGGAAGGTTGGTTTTTGTTGATTCACATTTGGGATATACAGATGTTGAATAATGAGGTAATAAAGATCTAACCCACCTGTAAAAAGATTTCCTTCATCCATTACCACATTCACGTCAATCTTCCCCTCATCTGTAAGATAGAATTTTATGTGTAAAACAATAATAGAGAGAAATAGAAGACATAAAAGTCATCACTGAAGTACAACACAAAATTCAGCAAATTTTAATGATTTGCTCTAGAATTTTATCCTATTTTCTTATTAAATGGAAAATGTGGAAAGACAAAGCCCTGATTATGAAAGAGATACTTAATTTCATACTTCTAACCACAGTTTTTATTCTATTAAGATAAGCTCCACATAGCAGAGCACTGGGCTGAAACTTAAAAAAAATAGCCCTCTCAGGGCACCTGAGTGGCTCATTTCATTAAGCATCTGCCTTCAGTTCAGGTCATGGAGTTGGGGGGTCTTGGGATTGAGCTCTGCCTTGGACTCCCTGCTCAGCGGGGAAGCCTGCTTCTCCCTCTCCCTCTGCCTTTCCCCCGTTCATGCTCTCTCTCTCTCTCTCAAATAAATAAATAAAATCTTAAAAAAAATAAAAATAAAAAGTAGCCCTCCATTTTCAGATAAGGAAGAACTCCATTTTATTGATTATGATGCTGAATAGCATCTTAAAGGGGGCAAATGTTTCAATAGGAAAGATGGGACTTAGAGCATTAATAATGTCTATTTCTGTACTGGAATGATAGGTGGCACTTAGCTGTGTTCTTCCACTACCCACACTCATGATATATTTAAAAAGCTTTGATCAATCTAATTGAAATTTAATAAAAATTTTTTAATTTTGTATTTTTAAAATCTTTGTGTTGTATTTTCCTCTTAAATGAGGGATGTAGAAGGAACAGCTTGAGATTGTTAGTGCCTCACAGGAAAATGTCTCATCCATTCTCATGTATTTCAACTAGTCCCACAGAAGACTTAGGATAGTCTTGTTTATTTATTTATTTTTTAAAGATTTTTATTTATTTATTTGACAGACAGATCACAAGTAGGCAGAGAGAGAGAGGAGGAAGCAGGCTCCCCACTGAGCAGAGAGCCTGATGTGGGGCCCAATCCCAGGACCCTGGGATCATGGCCTGAGCCGAAGGCAGAGGCTTTAACCCACTGAGCCACCCAGGCGCCCCCTTAGGATAGTCTGAAACAGGTCTGTAATGCTATTTCCTGTGGGCTCATTGACCTGAGAAGTAATACTCAGGGAGATGGCTGATACTTTCACAACCAAAATGCCTGTTGTGGTATTCCAGTAAACTTTCAAGATACCTGGAAAATATAATAAGAAAAAATACCTCCATCTGGGGTGCCTGGGTGTAAGCAAGCCCTTGTAAGGACAGGCTCCATCTGCACTGTGCCTGTCGCCTGCTGGAGTTTCCATGGGTGCTTGTTTTCTAGGGGTAGTCACAGCATTGTTTTTTTTTTTTTTTTTAAATTTTACTGCCAGTATAGTTAATATACAGTGTTATATTAGTTTCAAGTATACAATATAGTGATTCAACAATTCTATACATTACTCAGTGCTCATAATGACAAACACACCCCTTGGTCCCCATGGAATGCCTTTTTTTTTTACTGGAGAATTTCTATATATCTTCTGACAAGTCTTTCTCCAATTCCCTACTTGGCCAACTTAGCTTTTCCCACCTTTAGGATCTTATTGAATGCATTTTTAGTATTATAGCACAACCACATAGTGTTATGATGACCTGTCAGCATATATGTCTCCTTACCAGACTGAGAGAACTCCTAGAGGACAGAGAATCTGTCATCATATTTTTATATTCCTAATAGGTATGTATATTAGGCACTCAAAGTCCACTGCAGGAATTGATGAGTTCTTGACGACTGGGCCTTACCCTTCTGGGTTTTTTTTCTTATGTTTCTACATACTCTAAATATACTCTCAGAAATTCTCATATATGAATGCCAAGTTTCACAGTAGAAGCAGCTTACCATCAGCAGGCAGCTTGCTGAGTAGGTCAAGGTATTCCTCTTCTTCCAGGTCAAAGCCCATACTTTCCATGAAGGGTCCCAAATTATTAACATTAAGCTCCACTCCTTAGGGAAAAAAAAGATAAGAGTGAGAGAAGCAAACGATAGTGATAAAGTAAAAAATGCCAGGCATTATTTAGAGGGAGTACAATCAAAGAATAATAAATTTATTTAAATGGAAAGAGATAGCATGGGCATCAAGAACAGAATCTGTTCCTCCTTTTTGTCCAGAGGATTATAGCTCTCATGAGACATTAATAAGGAGAAAACTAAAGGATTAGGCAAGTCTGCTGAATTCTGGTAAGACACTGCCTTTGTAATCCTACTCCAAAAATAGGACTTGAAATGATAAAGACAAAAATAATTCCTTTTAATGTAGTTACATTAAAAGTTGTAAACGGTCTGCCTCTCTGCCTACTTGTGATCTTTTCTGTCAAATAAATAAATAAAATCTTTAAACAAACAAACAAAAAATTAAAAAAAAATCCCACTACTGACTTAAAAAAAAAGTTGCAAACCATGAGACAAGAATACTTAATAAATAAATGGGTTGGGTTGGCAAATTTGTCATCACCAAAAATTAATGTGGATTTTAAAACCTAAATGTAAAACATAAGGAGTCTCAATTTTACCTGACTGTTCACTTACCTTTGAGAGACCTTATGCCATCCAGCAATCTATGCTTATACAGTTTTCCAGCAGCTGTGGGATAGGACACAATAAAGTAATTGGTAAGGGAGCCTGTTGTAATAATTCAAAACATAGCAATTTCAGAAAGGACAACTCTTAAAGTTTTACTTATTTTTTTTTTCTGTTTATATTCCAACTTAAGAGTTAGACCAATGGCTGAAAGCTCTCAAGAGTAACCTACCCACTTTATGATTTGACAATTGAAACAGTTATTGGTGGTGTCTTGCCATACTTTTTTTCATATCTTTTCATCTAATTCTCATTTCCTACTCTTTTGCATAAGGTCACACACATTAATGCTCCCAAGGGTAAGAGTAGATCTACTGGGACTCATGAGTTAAGAGATGGATGAGTTCTGAGCTAAACAACCTGATGGCCAGAATAGGACATCTTTGAATATTAGCATTTAACATTTCTACATGTTTTTCACATGATATCAAATGGATATCGTTTTAAATATTTCCACTGACAAGCCCATGAAAATAAATTCCACAAGGTAATCCCTTAGTGAGCTCTCTCATCTGTTGCCATCACAGGCTTCATATTTTACAAAAATTCAAATATAGATTTCTATTCCTACATAGATGACGCGTTAGCATGAATTCCTGGCTCCTTTCCCAGAAATCAACCCTGAAGAAACTGAAGTCTGAGCAGAAGCTTGGATTCTAGGAATGAAGTGAAAAGCCACAGCGACACCAGTAGGTGATAGAAAGCTGTCCCGGTGTGAGTGTATGTGCTTACAGCCTAGAGTGGAGGGCTTACTGGCAGTGCAGTTAAAGGACCAATTAGGGAAATACGAAAAGAAACTTCTGCCCTCACCTCTCTGTACTATGATTCTGAGATCACCATTGCCTACCCCTTTTTTTCTACAGAAAGTAGCAGCAAAACCTAGACCCCTAGTGCAAGTGGAAGGTAATATCAGGGCAGCATATAAACCCTTCTGGAGAGAGGACCAGATGTATACAGGTGAAGACTGACAAGCTGCCTCAGGTATATTATCCTCCGTCTCTCTTCGCAGATCTCTAGAGCTGCTGGATTACAATCTGTACAGGTTGCCTTCTTCCAGTTCTACTCCTGAGTTTAAAGGTGAAACTGACCAGAGGTGGTGCCTGGAACAATTTCAGATCAGGAAAATGATCAACAGTATTTGCATCTCTTTGCCCTGGGGCTCATTCCTTCCTTTTTCCCTTCTTCTTAAACCCAACAGGCTGATGTGGAACAGAACTTGACTTTACCCCCGACCTAAAGCACATTTCCAAACACATTAATGATGCCCCGAGAACAAGGGCGCACAGGACCAAAATAACTCATCATCTGAGGAATACCACTGCTCCAAAAACAAACCACAAACGAAGAAACAAATGGAATAACATATTCCATTTGAACAAGAATTATTGGAATTAAAGGAATATAAAATAAACATGATAGAGGGGAACGCACCTGGGGGGCTCTGTTGGTTAAGTGTCAGACTCTTAATGTCAGCTCAGTTTACAATCTCAGGATTGTGAGCCCGAGCCCTGCGTTGGGCTCCCCACTCAGTGGGGTCTGCTTGAGATTCTTTCCCTCTCTGTCTGCCTCTACCCCTGCTCCTGCTCTCTCTGTCTCTGAAATAATTTTCCCTAGCCACTGGACCTAGTGTCATCTTGCTAATTAGTCTGTAGCTTGTCTGTGGTTCCTTTTGTTCCTTTTTTTCCTTTTTTGCTGTCTCCCTTTGTGAACTGGTGATTTTCTGTCAGTGATATAGTTTGACTCCCTTTTTAAGTCTATTTTAAGCTGATAACAGCTTAATTTCCATTGCATACAAAAATTCTACCTGTTTAATCCCTCTTCACATTTTATGTTTTTGATGGCACAATTTGCATTTTTATATTGTGTATCTATTAACAAAGTATTGTAGCTATAGTTATTTCAAATACTTTGGTCCTTTAACTTTTATACTAGAGTTAAGTGGTTAACACATGACCATGGTGTACATTAGAGGATTCTATCCTGACTACGTACTTACTTTTACCAGTGTGCTGAATATTGTCATATGTTTTCATGTTACTTATTAGCATTCTTTCATTTCAGCCTGAAGAACTCCTTGAGGCATTTCTTGGAAGGCATGTCAAGTGATAATAAACTTCCTCAGCTCGGGGTTGTCTGGAAATACCTCTTCTTCATTGCTGATGGACAATTTTGCTGGACTTTAATGTATTCTTGGTTGATGGTTTTTCTTTCAGCACTTTGAATATATCATCTCACTCTCTCTTGGCCTGCAAGGTCTCTCTCTGCTCAGAAATTTGCTGACAACCTAATGGGGGTTTCTTGTAAGTGACAAGCTTCTGTTCTGCTGCTTTCAAAATTCTCTCTTCATCTTTGATTTTTGATACCTTTATTATATTATGTCTCAGCAAAGGTCTCTCTGGGTTGAATTTTTATTGGCAACTATGAGCTTCATGAACTTGGGTGTTCAAATCTCTCCCCAGATTTGGGAAGTTATCAGCCAGTTAAAAAAAAAATAAGCTTTCTGTTCCTTCCTCCTTCTGGTACTTAAATTATGTGTAGATTTTTTTTCTCTTAATGGTGTCCTATAAGTCCCATAGGCTTTCTTTATTCCTTTTCATTCTCTATCCCTTTTGTTCCTTTAATTGGATAATTTCAAATGATCTTTCTTCAGGTTCACGGATTCTTTTTTTCTGCTTGGTTCAGCTGGGTTTTTAAGCTCTTTATTGAATTTCCCAGATCAGTAATTGTAATTTTCAGCTCCAAAGTTTCTGTTTGGTTCATTTTTACATTTTCCATCTCTTTGTTGAACTTCTCATTTTGTTCTTGTATTGTTTCATTTCTTAAATTGTTTTTCTGAGTTCTCTTACAGCTGAGTATCTTTAGAACAAGATACTTTGAATTCTTTGTTAGGCAATTTGTGCATCTCCATTTCTTGGGGGTCAGTTACTGGAAGTTTACTGTGTTCCTTTGGTGGTGTCATGTTTCCCTAATTCTTCATGATCCCTGTAGGCTTGTGTGTGTGTCTGTGCATGTAAAGAAGCAGTTGCCTCTTCTAGACTTTATGGACTGCTTTTGGTAAGAAAAGACTTTCACCTGTTTATAAGGTTATACTTGAGTTGCGACTCTTGGTCTAGCAGTGTGGGGTGCCAAGAGGGGATGTGTGGTGGCTCCAGGTTTGGGGATATGTGGTGTCTTGTCTGCTTACATTTCTGGCATCCATGACATCAAAAACTGCACATTTCTTGGTGAGAGCTGTGGGAGATCCAGAGTGGCTTCAGGGGCTTTTGGGGTCCTTAGAAGCACCCACAGGTCCAGTGGCTAGGGAATATGGAAGGTGGTAGTGGTGGCTAGAGCTAGTGGTTTGGACATGCTCAACTGTGGGGGCTGGCGCAGGTGCATCTATAACAGCAGGGGCTGGCTGCAGATACGCTCCTAGTGATGAGGCTGGCTGGCTTCTCTGAGCCCAAAAACCTGTGGAGTGAAAACTTCAGTGGCAAAATCTGCAGGAAGTCTGCAGTGGCTGTTTTGACAGTTGATTTCTTCAGCAGCAAAAGCTGCTGGGATCCTCTGTGGAGCTGCCTGCTGGGGTCTGTAAGGAGGTCTTCAGTGATGAAAACTGGGGGTTATTTTTAGTATTTGCAAGGGCTCCTCAGCAGCAATAACTGTGGGAGTCATTTCCAGATGGGCTCATTTGCAGATAAGGCCACTGGGAACTACGGTTGCTCCCACTATGTGGCTGATACTGGGATCCCCTTCCCTTTTTCTTTGCTCTTAGCCATCTCTAGATGTCTCACTTTCGTTGGTTTCTGGGTGGAGTGAAACCTAAGCAGGTCCTTTGTGTAGTGCCCCAAAAGTTTGGGGAAGCTGGTCATACAGCCCACTCTCCTTTTCTTGTGAGGGGAGCTCTTTTGGGCTGGAGAGTTCCTTCTTGGCAGTGAGGAGTACTGGTCTAAGGGATGGGATGATATAGGCAAAACAAAACTGCTCTTTTTACCCCCTTTTTTGCGATCATTTTCAGGGTTTTGTTTTTGTTTTTTGTTTTTGCTCCACCGTGTTGCTTAAAGTTTTTAAGTAGACTCCTGAGGTCTCCCAGGGTTGTTTTCATTTGTGGATAACTGTCTATTTTTAAATTTTTAAATTATTTATTTATTTATTTTTTAAAGGTTTTATTTATTTACTTGACACAGAGAGAGAGAGAGACAGCAAGAGAGGGAACACAAACAGGGGGAGTGAGAGAGGAAGAAGCAGGCTTCCCACTGAGCAGGCAGCCTGATGGGCTCTAGGACTCTGGGATCATGACCTGAGTTGAAAGCAGATGCTTAACCAACTGAACCACCCAGGTGTCCTCCCAAAGTAGTTTCTTAAGAAATGATATTTACACAGAAATTTTTTTTTCTGACATTCTTCTCAGAAAATGTCTTATTTTGAAATATGTGAGAATATGAATTTTATTCTCACACTTGATTGATGTTTTAGTAGGATATAGAATTCCAGGTGGGAAAAAATTTTCTAATAATTTTGAGGGTATTACACAATTGTCTTTCATCTTCAGGAGTTGTGAAGTCTAGTACCATTCACATACCCCAAGCTTTCTAAGTGACCTGCTTCTTTCTCTTTGGAAACTTTTTAAATCCCTTTCTTTCTGGTATTCTGATATTTCACAATATACTCTGGTGTGAATCTTTTTTTGCTCCTTGTGGTATGTACTTGGTGAACCCTTTAAATCTGGAGTCACATTCTTTCCAATTTGGAGACTTTAAAAAATATGATTTATTTCACAATTTTTTCCTCTGTTTTCTGTTTTGTCTTTTTTGGGAATTCTTCTATTATTCAGTTGTTGGATTTCTAGGATTAATTTTCTTATCTTTTTCCCTCCTATTTTTCATCTCCTTTGTCTTTTTGTTCCAATATTCAAATTCATCCTCTAGCCCTTCCACCCACTGAATTACTAAATTTCTTTAACTTTTTTCCCAAAAAGCTTTAAAATTTTTTTTAAAAGATTTTATTTATTTGACACACAGAGAGAGATCACAAGTAGGCAGAGAGGCAGGCAGAGAGAGGGGGGAAGCAGTCTCCCTGCTGAGCAGAGAGCCCAATGTGGGACTCGATCCCAGGACCCTGAGATCATGACCTGAGCTGAAGGCAGAGGCTTAACCCACTGAGCCACCCAGGCGGCCTAAAAAATTGTTTTTAAAGTGCTCCCTTTCCACAGTGCTTCCTATCTTGTTGCATGGCCTCCTTTTCTTGTTTCGTAACTAGGGATTTTCTCATTTTTCTGAAGATATTAGTTAAAATTATTTTGAATTATTTTTCTCCTTTCTCCTTTGACTACAGTATTCCCCACTTATCTGCAGTTCTTCTTTCCCTGGTTTCAGTTACCTGTGTCAACTGCTCTGCAGAAGCAGATGGCCTTCCTTCTGATGTGTCATCAGAAGTCCAATAGTAGCCTAATGCTAAATTACAATGTCTACATGATTCATCTTACTTCATCTCATCATGTAGACATTTTATCATCTCATATCATCACAAGAAGAAGGGTGAATACAGTACAATAGGATACTGAGAGAGACAGAGAAAGTCACATGCATGTAACTTTTATTACAGTACATTATAATTGTTTTATTTTATTATTAGTTATTATTGTTAATCTCTCACTGTGCCTAGTTTATACATTAAACTTTATCATAGGTAGGTATATATAAGAAAAAACATATATGGAGAGTTTGGTATTATCCATGGTTTCGAGCATCCACTGGGGGTTTTGGAACATTTCCCTCACACATAAAAGGGATGACTGTATTTCCTCCAAATTCCTTCTTTGTTGCTAGTTCTTACTTCTGTCTTTTATATCACAGAATTTTCTTATACATCATATGATTCTTGGTGAGGTTTTTTTGTTTTAGTAGCACAAATGTCTTTTCATTGCAGGTTAGAGATGTCAGTATCTGAATAAAGGATATTGGAATTCATTTCCAGCATCTAGGGAGGCCAGTGGGAGATGACTTGGAAAATCTCACCATGCAGTATGTTGACTTTTACTTAGTCTCCCTGTTTCATTAGAAAATTCACTCCTAAACTTGGCTGTGTCTGATGTCCCAGAATCTTTCTAGTTTAACCTCTCCAGAGAGTAAATGTCTATGTAGCATGGGTAAGAAATACTTGCTTGACTGTGGAGTGAGGAAAGGGATCTGTAGATCACATTGCTCTTTTTAAAGCCTTTCTACCAATTCTTCTATTTTCAACCATACTCACATTCCTGACTTTGGAGGTAACAGGTGCCTCCACTTCCTGAGCATTTTACAGTTTTATGACATGAAGTGGCTACCTTTTTTTTTTTTTTTTTAAGATTTTATTTTTGAGTAATCTCTACACCCAACGTGGGGTTCAAACTCACAACCCTGAGATCAAAAGTCGAATGCTCTACTGACTGAGCCAACTGAGTGTCCTTGAAGTGACCTTCTTGTTTGCTTCCCCTTTCAGGCTCAGTTTTCACCTTTTATGGTCTTTCATCTACTTTCTATTTTTTGAAATTTAACTGACACCTCTTATCTGCTATAATGTTCTCTACTCTTCTCTTAGTTTTTGCGGATTATGCCTTTTTAAATTTCTTTTACATCTTTTTAGTATTTTAGGAAGTCGTAAAGATAAATGCAAATATTAAAAAAGTGCAGTGTTTATCCAGAAGCTCAAAATATGTATCTCTGTCTTATCTACTCAACCAGATTATGAACTTTTTAAGTGCAGAGATTCTTTTATTTTAAGCAGTAAGATTCTGGCATATATCTCTATAGTTCCTGAATATAGAAATTGTTTTAATAAACATTGCTGGGTTTTTGAAATAGAAAATCTAATAACTATTATCTTTATTTTATATTTTAAAAAATTTCTCATATTTCCATTGACATCATTTTATTATCCTCACCATCATCATAAATAGGCATTGTTATTAACTTATTTCATAGATTATATCTGAATTATTGATCAGACTGAGTCAAATTAATAAAGTGTTTATCCACATAATGTGAATGTGTACTGGGAACCTCTTACCATCAAAATTTTCAGGCTTGTTTGAAGTAATAACCACTCTGTGAAGCCTTAGACAGTCCAGGGATAGTTGGTCAATATCTCCTTTGTACTTTCATAGCAATATAGATATTATTAATATTAGAGCACATATCATAGTGCATAGCATTTGTGTTTTTGTTTTGTATGTGCTGTCCATCTTTACACTGAGTGATTTTAGGACGTGGACTTTGTCTCCTTCATCTTTGTAACTCAGAGCCCAGTATTATGTCTAGTATAATGGCAACCAATTAACTTTTACTGGGTGTATGAATACCTCATTGGCAAAATAAACACTCACCATCAAGTGGCAAACTCTTCATCAACACAGGGTTATCCTTTAGCCTGAGTCTTAACCCTATGTTTCTCAGAATATTTTCCAGGTCTTCAGAGTTAACTTCTTCCCCTTAAAAAAGAAAACAAAGGTAAAAGCCCAGATTTCAAGCTTTAAGTCATCATCATCATCAACTATGTTTGTGTAGCATCATTCTCAAATATAGAATAAAAAGCAATGGAAACATTAAGTGTTGTCTAATTACAGAAAATTAGGAGGGAGATTCAGAAATAGAACTTCCTTTTTTAAGATTTTATTTATTTATTTGATGGAGAGAGACACAGTGAGAGGGGGAACACAAGCAGGGGGAGTGGGAGAGGGAGAAGCAGGCTTCCCGCTGAGCCTGAAGTGGGGCTCGATCCCAAGACCCTGGGATCATGACCTGAGCCGAAGGCAGAGGCTTAATGACTGAGCCACCCAGGTGCCCAAGAAGTAGAACTTCTTTTTGGTAAAAGGGGGCTCATCAATGTACAGTATGTACTCATCAAGGTACAGTATGAAGAAAGTTGGGTGTTCTAACAGCCCACTAAATTAACTGGTGTAAATAATTCTGCCAGCATGTAATATTTGCTCTATTGTTTAATTTTTGTCTAAATTATGAGCTTGTTCACATGGTCATATTACCTGTATGTGTAATCTGCCTTGGCATTTCACTATTAGAATAGTAGAAAATAAAATTATATTATTGAAAACTCTAAAGAACATAGGGGTTGTTATTTATGTATTACCCTGCAGCCTTTTGAATAAGATGTAGGTAACAACTGATTATAATAATGAATAACATTTAATTTATAAGGTTGTTTCTTTAGTTACATGTACATTACCAGTTAAAAGAAATATAATGACAGGATTAATATATCATGGATAAAATAACAGAAAATACTTTAAAAATAACTTCTTAAGTATTAAGAGATCATTTTTATTACGCCTTATCATAATTTCTTCTCACTCACCCAGAAGTTCACCCACTTCATCTAGAAGTTTATCCAGTTTAACTCTTCTCTCCCCTATAAGGCAAGACAAAATTTAGATATAGTCCTGCTATGAACTGAATTGTGTCCCCTCAAATTCATATTTTGAAGCCCTAACCTCTGATATGACTATTTGTAGATAAGGTCTTTAGGAGGTAGTTAAGGTTGTGAGGCCCCAATCTGATAGGATTGTGACCTTATGAGAAGAGGACAATACCCCTTTCTGTCTCTGTCTCTCTGTTTCTCCCCCTGTCTTTCTCCACCTTTTCTATTTCCCTGCCATGTGAAGACACATTGAGAAGACAGGCTCTGCAAGCATAGAAGAAAATCCCCCTCAGGAACTGAATCAGCTTGTACACTGATCTTGGATTTCCCTGAATCCAGAACTGTGAGAAAATAAATTTCTGTAATGTAAGTCACAGACTATGGTATTTATTTATGGCAGCCCGAGTAGACTAATACAGGTCCCCATTACATAAAATTCTTAAACTGTGGAGTAAAGCATAAGGATTTATCAGTTGCCCAAAGCTGTTTCCCCACCCCCCCCATTAGATATTTTATTTTCACACTATAGAAGCACAAGGTTGAAAAAAGAAAAAAAAGCTAAATATGGTAGATGCGTCTGTTCTATTCATTCAACTTTTTCTTTTTGTGTTCCTCATTTACCAGAATGGAAGAAGAGAGATTATTTTCATTTTTTGTTTTTTTTTATGTCAGCTTTATTGAAGTATAATTAGCCTATAAATTTGTAATATATTTAAGGCATACATCATGGTAATTTGATATATGTATACATGAAAGGAATCCCCCACCTAGTTAACTAACACATCTATCACCTCACATATTTATCTTTGTGTGTGTGTGAGAACATTTGAATTTTCTACTCTTTTGGCAAATTTCAGTTATATAATATAGTGTTATTAACCATATTTTACATTTGGTCCTCTGACCTTGCTTGTCTTGTAGCTGAGAGATGGTGTCCTAATGCCATTTTGTTAATAATTATTTTCTGGCTGTTTCATAATTCCTTTGATCCCTTCTTCTCTTGGTCTTTTCCTTTGTAATTGGATTATTTTCTTAGTGGTATGGTTAGAGTCCATTCTCTTTATCTTTTGTGTATCCACTATAGGTTTTTGCTTTGTGGTCATTACAAGGTTTACGTAAAACATATTTATAACATTCTACTTTAAGCTTATAAGAACTTAATGCATACCAAAACTACACGTTTTTACTCTCCCCGTTTTATAAAGCTTTTGTTCTTACAACTTATATCTTTTTCCTGTGTATCCACTAACAAATTAATGTAGTTATAATTATTTTTAATACTTTTGTCTTTTAATGCTCATACTAGATTAGTAAGTGATTTATCTTTGAATATTACATTAGAATATTCTGAAATTAACTGTTTACCTTTAGTCGTGCAATTTATATTTTCATATGTCTTCCTGTTACTAATTAGCATCCTTTAGTTTAAATCTGAAGAAGTTCCTTTAACATTTCTTGCAAGGCTACTCTAGTGGTGATGGACTACTTCAGCTTCTGCTTATCTGGATCAGATCATGATCTGAGTTGAAATGAGTCAGGAGCTTAACTGATTGAGCCACCCAGGTACCCCTGGAAAACTCTTTATCTCTCTTTCAATTCTGAAGGACAGCTTTGCCAGGTGAGTATCTTTGGTTGGCAGTTTTTTTTCTTCCTACAGTTTGAATATATAATGCCATTCCTCTCGAGCCTGCAGAGTTTCTCCTGAAAAATCTGCTGATGGTCTTATTGGAGGTGGGGGGGGGGTTTCCTTCTATATAATACATTTTTTTTTCTTTCTACATTTAAAATTCCCTCCTTCCTTTTAACTTTTAACAATTTAATTTTAATGTATCTTAGTGTGGCTAGTTTTGTTTCATCTGATCTGAAACTTCCTGAGCTTCCTGGAGCTTCATGTCTGTTTCTTTCCTCATGTTAGGTAAGTTTCCAGGCATTATTTCTTTCAATAGACTTTCTGTCCTTTTTTCTCTCTCTTCTCCTTCTGGGAGATATTGTGAAGTATGAATATTTGTTCACTTCCTGGTAGCCCATAAATCCCATAAGCTATTTTCACTCTTTGTCATTCTTTTTCTTTTTGTTCCTCTGTTTGGGTAAATTCCACTGCCCTGTATATGAGTTTGCTAATTCTTTCTTCCACTGATCTAGTCTGCTGTTGAACCCCTCTACTGATTTTTTTAGTTCAGTCATTTTATTCTCCAGCTCTGGGATTTCTGTTCGGTACTTTCTTATGTTTTCTATCTGTTGAAATTCTCACTTTGTTCATGCATTGTTCTCTTGACCTCAGTGAACATCAATTTTATGATCATTATTTTGAACTCTTTATCAAGTAAATCAATTATCTATTTCATTATGGTCTGTTTCTGGAATTTTATCTTGTCCTTTGGAACATATTCTTTTGCTTCTTCATTTTCCTTAACTCCACTGGTTTTTGTACCTTACATAAAAGTGCTACCTCTTTTATTCTTAAAATTTTTATTTTATTTCAAGTTTTTATTTGAATTCCAGTTAGTTAACATACAGTGTTATATTAGTTTCTGATGTACAATATAGTGATTCAGCACTTCCATACATCACCCTGTGCTCATCACAAATGCCCTCCTTAATCCCCATCACTTAGTTGACCCATCCCCTCACTCCCCTCTCCTCTGGTAACCATCAGTTTGTTCTCTACAATTAAGAGCCTGTTTCTTAATTTGTCTCTGTCTCTCTTATTTTTTTCCTTTACTGTTTGTTATGTTTCTGAAATTCCACATATGAGTGAAATCCTATGCTATTTGTTTTTTTCTGACTTATTTCACTTTGCATAATACTCTCTAGCTTCATCTAGCTCCATCTATGTTGTTGCAAATAACAAGATTTCATTCTTTTTTATGGATGAATAGTATTCCTTTTAAAAATATATAAATTTTATGTGGTATACATACACATATACATATATGTATATGTGTATGTATACATACACACATATATATATGTATATGTGTATGTATACCACATCATCTTTATCCATTCATCAATCAATGTCTTGCTAGACTGGTCTCATGTAGGAGATAAACCTTACTGTTACACTTAGCCTGAGCTCCTTGTTGTCTCAAACCTTTGTGATTATCTAAGCTGCCCTCTTTGTTTTCAGTGGCTACCAGTAGTTGAGGGTATGTCCAGATTTGTCAGTGTTCCAAAATGGAAGATCCCAGTCAACATCTAGACGTAGGCTGATTTTTTCATTTTTTAACTTGTCAAATATTTGCTGGATGCCTCCTTATATGCCAGGCCCTATTTTCAGTGCTGGCAATACAAAGCAAACAACATTAAATCTCTGCTTCTGTTGCAGCAATTACTAAAGTCAAAGCAACCACTGGGTTATGAATAATTTCAGACCAAACAATAGAGCATTGCAATAAAACAGAAATTTATTTAAAGTGCTTTTACTATCTCCCTGTTCCTTGGCTCTCTTTGGTTTATCACTGTATCTTTGTTTCTTTGAATATATATATATATTATATATATTCATATATAATATATATATATATATATATATATATATATATATATATATATAATCTTTAAAGATATATATATATCTTTAAAGATTTTATTTATTTGACAGAGAGATCCCGAGTAGGCATAGAGGCAGACAGAGAGAGAGGGGGAAGCAGGCTCCCCATAAAGCAGAGAGCCCGATGCAGGGCTCGATCCCAGGACCCTGAGATCATGACCTGGGCTAAAGGCAGAGGCTTAATCCACTGAGACACCCAGGTGCCTGTCTTTGGTTATATTTTTAAAACTCAGATCTTGGTACCTTTACTGAGCAGGGGCAATGATATTTATTTTGAGACATTCAGTTAGATTATCCTCTAGATAATTTAGGGTCGGGCCATATTCCAATTCCAACAGGAGTTTTATATAATCTTGCTTGACTTATGTGTTACAGAATTATGAGAAAAGGGTTAGAATTAGAAAAGAAATAGGAGACCACTTTTTTGAAAAGCAGAAAGTCTTGATTTTAAGCATCATCAGATCATATTAGATAAGCTTAGGTAAACCAACACTTCTAGGATGCTTATCAAATTATTAGTCAGTCAATAGAATCATTTCAAGATGTTAAAGATGCTAAGATGCTCAAGATACTAAGAGTTATATAGACTGCCCTGATCAGATGCTGTTGCTAAAAATCATGCCAAAAAGTACTAATCCCGTGGGGTGCCTGGGTGGCTCACTTGGTTAGGTGGCTGCCTCCAACTTAGGTCATGATCCTAGGGTCTTGGGATCGAGTCCCACATCAGGCTTCCTGTTCAATGGGGAGTCTGCTTCTCCCTCTACCTCTCTCCCCTGCTTCGTGTTTCTCTCTCTTGCTTGTTCTCTTTCAAATAAAATCTTAAAAAAGTACTAATGCCACATAAAGTTACTAATATATGTTTTTCTTTATATGATAAAGTTTAGCTATTTCTTTTTTTTTTTTTTTTTAGATTTTATTTATTTATTTGACAAAGATCACAAGTAGTCAGAGGCGGGGCAGGGGCAGGCGGGGCGGAAGCAGGCTCCCTGCTGAGCAGAGAACCCAATGTAGGGCTCGATCCCAGGACCCTGGGATCATGACCTGAGCCGAAAGCAGAGGCTTTAACCCACTGAGCCACCCAGGCACCCCAATTTCTTTTTTTTTTAAATAAGGTTTTATTTGTTTATTTTTGGGAGAAAGAGAGAGAGCACAAGTGGGTGGGGGTGGGCAGAGGGAAAGGGAGAAGCAGGCTCTCTGCTGAGCAGTGAGCCTAGTGTGGGGTTCAGTTTCAGGACCCTGGGATCATGACCTGAGCTGGAGGCAGATGCTTAACTGATGAGCCAACCAGGTGCTCCAAAGTTTAGCTATTTCAAAAAATTAACTGTAGTGGGGGTTGCTTATTTAAAATTAAGATTCATGGGCTCCACCTAAGACCTATTTGAACATAGTCTGGAGGGGGTGGGTAATTTCTGTGTAATTTAAAGTTTAATACCTATAAATTTATTTAATGTAACTGTTAGATATATATTGTATATATTTTGCAACAGTACAAGCAACGTTTAACAGTTTCCAGCACTTGCGGGGCACCTGGGTGGCTCAGTGGGTTAAAGCCTCTGCCTTCAGCTCGGGTCATGATCCCACGGTCCTGTGATCGAGCCCTACATTGGGTTCTCTGCTCAGCAGGGAGCTTGCTTCCCCCCACCTCTCTCTGACTACTTGTGATCTCTGTCTGTCAAATAAATAAATAAATAAATAAAATCTTAAGAAAAAAAACCCAAACAAACCAAAAAACCCCAAACAGTTTCTAGCACTCTTCCCTCCCTCCAATTTCTTTTTGTTGCTCTCTGAAATCCTTTATAATTTTCTCTCCCACCCCTCAAAAAATATAATTTTCTCTCCCACCCCTCAATGTAATTTTTTTGTTTTATTTTTTAATGTTTATTTGATCCCAACACTGACTGTCATTTCGTTTTGGTATTCTCTGGCATAGGAACTCTGCAAGCAGCAACATGAGCAATTATTGGTATTTTATCTAAGATTAATATTGAGAGAGTATATCTCCATTCTTTAGGATTGGATCTCTATAAACTTCTGGTTTTTCCATGAAATTAACAAGTGCGTTTGAGAGGTTTCCACAGAAAAAAAAAATTTCCTTATCGGGCACTGTGTACTTGAAATGCTCACCATCAATTGGCAGGTGAGTGCACAGTTCCTCAATTTCTTCCTCCTCAAGTGAGAATCCCATGTTTTCAAGAACATCGTCTAGTTTATTGACATTAACCTTTCCTCCTTAAAAAAGAAAGAGATAAGAATAAAATAAATTTGTATTTATGCCAGAGAGGGAAAAAGTGTTTGGTCGTACAAATTGACCAACACCAACAGGAAGTAAAAAGCAATGTCACCATAAAGGTCTTGGAATGATCAAAAGAATTAGTTCGGGATTAAGAGTAGAAAAATTCTCCCTCTCAATTTCCCAGAAAATACTACTACAGAAATTTCTAGGGTGGGTTTGCCCAGAAGAAAGAGAAGAACAGGCAAGACAGGTGAATTATAGCAAAGAGACAACCAATACACAAATTTCTTACCATTAAGTAAGACTTCAAGTTTGCAACAATGACAAAATACATAGGCCATTTTCCCAAATGTGATTGTATACAATTAATGATTAGCAGTCTAATCATTGAGAAATAAGAGAGATTTTAGAAAAGTAAATGCATAAGCTCGAAGATGTTTTCTCTTCCCCAGCATGCTTCTCACTCACCTTTGTAGGTCTTCACTCCATCCATCAATCTATTCTTATACACCTTTTTATTATCTGTAACATAAGGATCAATTTAGTTTACCAAGAAGTGGAAATTGAGAAAGATAGTAATACTTATTTTTAGATTTTATAAGTTATTATTAGTTATACTCCAAAGAAGGAAGCAAAGAAATGACGAAGATTCTCAAGGTAACTATCCATTCTCTGGCATCTGATGTATTATTGGTGCAACTTTGAAATTAACATTGAAACAGATTTCTTCTCTTCCTTTTTTCTAAAATATCCCTTCTTTCCCTTCTACAACTGTTTTATCACCTTTTCCCTATCTTTGGCTTTAGACTTGTTATAGATGCTGGTTCCAACATTTAAAAATGTTTACCCACAGCAGCAATACCCAAAGAGAACATTATTTGCCAAATTAAGATTTAAATGGTAAGGACAAAATATTTTATGCCAGAAGGTTCTTTCTGCATTTATTTTTCTCTTAATTTTTAAACATTGAGTTATGATTGACACAAAGATTGTGAAGTTTAAGGTGTATTGATTTGAAACATTTATATTGTAATATGATTGCCACTGTATCATTAGTTAATACCTTGATCATGTCAAATAATTATTATTTCTTTTCATGTTGGGAACAATTAAGATCTGGCTACTTAGCAATTTTAATGTTTACAATACAGTTTTGTTATCTATAATCACCTTACTGTGTACCACATCTTTAGGACTCATTTATCCACTAGTAAGTATGTATCCTTAAGTAACATCTCTCCATTCTTTTATTATGCTTCCCAGCCTGTGGTAACCACGATTCCACACCATTGCTGTGATAAACGCTGGGGTGCATGTGCCCCTTCAAATCACTATGTTTGTATCCTTTGAATAAACACCTAGTAGTGCAATTGCTTCATCGTAGTAGCTCTATTTTTAACTTTTTAAGGAATCTTGACACTTGTGTTAAGAGTGGCAGCTACAGTTTGCATTCTCACCAACAGTGTAAGACGGTTCCCCTTTCTCCACAGCCTCACCAACATCTGTCATCACTTGTTCATTTTAGCCATTCTGACCGGGGTGAAGTGGTATCTCATTATGGTTTTGATTTGTATTTCCATGATGCTGAATGATGTGGAGCATTTTTCCCTGTGTTAGCCATTTGTATGTCTTCTTTGGAGAAATGTGTGGTCATGTTTTTTGCCAATTTCTTAACTGGATTTTTTGTTTTTTGGTGTCGAGTTTGATAAGTTCGTCGTAGATTTTTGGATAGCAGTCCTTTACCTGATACATCAATTGAAAGTATCTTCTCCTGTGACATAGGTTGGCTTTTAGTTTTGTTGATTGTTTCCTTTGCTGTGTAGAAACTTTTAATCCTGACAAAGTCCTAATAGTTCATTTTTGCTTTTGTTGCCCTAGCCTCTGGAGACATGTCTTGTAGGAAGTTGCTGCAGCTAAGGTGAAAGATTGTTGCCTGTCCTCTCCTCAAGGATTTTGATGGATTCCTGTCTCACATTTAGGCCTTTTGTCCATTTTGAGCTTATTTTTGTCTATGGTGTAAGCACGTTTCATTCTTCTGCAAACTTCCAAACTCATTCCACAAGGCCAGCATTAATTACCTTGATCCCCAAACCAAGGACCCCACTAAAAAGGAGAATTACAGACCAATATCCCTGATGAACAAGAATGCAAAAATTCTCAACAAGATACTAGCTAATCAGATCCAACAGTACATTAAAAGGATTATTCATCATGTCCAAATGGGATTTATTCCTGGGCTGCAGGGATGGTTCAAATCCACAAATGAATTGACATTGATACACCACATTAACAAAAGAAAGGATAAGAACCCTATGATCCTCTCAAAAGATTCAGAAAAAAACATTTGACAAAATACAGATCCTTTCTTGATAAAAACCATAAAAAAAAGTAGGGATAGAAGGAACATTCTTCAACAGAAGGGTGGCTACCATTTGTCACCATGCAATGCTATTATAATATCATTGACTATATTCCCTATGCTGTATATGTGACTTATTCATTTCATAACTGGATGCCTGTATCTCCAGTTATTGTACTTCCCCTCACCCATTTTGCTCATCTCCCACCTTTCCCTCTCTGGCAACCATCAGTTTGTTCTCTGAATGTATACATCTGATCCTGCTTTTTGTTTGTTTGTTTAATCTTTTTTTATTTAAAAATTTCACATATGAGTGAAATCAAATGGTATTTGCCTTTCTCTGTCTGACTTATTTTGCTTAGCCTAATATCCTCTAGGTCCATCCATGTTGTTGCAAGTGGAAAGATTTCATTTTTTATGGCTGAGAAATAATCCATTGTATATATATACCACATCTTCTTTATCCATTCATCTATCAATCTTGGGCTGTTTCCATATCTTGACTATTATAAATAATGCTTCAATAAAGGGCGCACATATCTTTTTAAACTAGTGTTTTTGTTTCTTTGGTGGTGTAATTGGTGGTGGAATTATTAGATCATATGGTATTTCTACCTTCAATTTTTTGAGGAACCTTCATACTGTTTTCCACCATGGCTGTGCCAATTTACATTCCCAATGATAGTGCACAAAGGTTCCCTTTTCACCACATCCTTGTCAACACTTGTTATTTCTTGTCTTCTTGATTCTATCCATTCTGACGGTTCTAAGGTTATATCTCAGGGAAATGCAAATCAGAACCACAAGATGTTACTTTACACTTATCAGAATGCCTTTAAGCTTTTATGATTTCTTTCTGGTTCTTAGAATTCACTAGGTTGGCTATTGAGAACTTTTGTTTTCCACTAGGTGGCGCTATAGCTTAAGTTTATGGTTTTCGCCCCTAGTGACTCCTGGTAGCTTGTTTTCGGAGCGTGCGTGCTTACTGCAGCAGCTCTCTGGAAGGATGCACGTGTGGCCCTTGCACATGGAACTAACAGCAGAATAGGGGGAGGTGTGGGTTCAGCATCTGAGCACTGGGGATGCCTGACAACTACAGAGAGATCCCAAGGTATGGTACTCGCAGAGGCTCACGGGTTGACTTCCTGCTGAGTGCAATCTCTTGAATGCCAACTGAAAATCATCTCTGCCTCTTTGCCAGTCAGTGAGCTCTCCACTTAGTGCTGTGGGTGCTGGTGGAGAAAAATGGGTTTTCTCAGCTGGTCCTGCTCTGCTGCGGCAGCCAAGCCCTCACTCACTGCTTTCCTTTCCCCTGTGGGAAAGGTCACTGTGGCCCATGTACCACTGCCTTGGGGGAGAGTGGTGCCGGGAAAGTTTCTCTTTACAGCCTCCACTGTGGCCAAACTCATATTTGTCTTTCTTTTTCTCTGATGCTGTGCTGGAGTCTCCCTCCTGGAAGGCTGGACTTCTTCTGCAAGTTCTCATGCCTGGGTCAGCACTCACCAGATCTTTGCCTGACAGCATGAGAGAGGTGTAGGCAATTTTGCTGACTGTGTTGGTTCTGCAGCCCTGTATAGAGGTTGCTTGTCTCTTACAGTTGCACTGGTGATCGAGGCTCCTCCTGGGTCCCTTGGAGTAAGGTGCTAGTTCCAAAACACTCTTGTTTGTGTCTGGGTGTCCAATTCATTGATCAAAAAGGGCGATTATAGAGGAGGAACAACTTACATGCCATGTTGCTGATGTCATTCCTTTTAAAAATTTTAATAGCACTTTAAAGAGTTATGTTTCCAGAATCTTATACAATAACTAAATACTCTCTGAAATCCATGGCCATGCTGGAAATGCTTACCATCCAATGGCAATATGTTCAGCAGCTCCTGGCTTTCTTTCTTTGTTAATTCAATCCCTACATTTTCCAGATAAAGTTGTGTGTCACTGGCATTAATTTTACCACCTTTAAAAAGATGGGAAGTGTGATATGTGAATTTTCATATATAATAATTCTACTTTAAGATAATTATAATAAAACAGCACTATCTCAACTCGTTAGAGATACAACGCAGAAGAGCAAGGAAACAATGGGGCCTGCCTAATTGCATCACAAGAAGGGGTTAAAAAATAACATGATTGCTTTAAGTCTTGTCAAAAGAATGTTTTTATTAATGCTCTAAAAAAATAGGGACAAGCCAACCAGCCTATAATAAAATACACTTCTTAAGAATATGATACTTCTAAAACCATCTATCTTATCTAATTTGTTTTATCTAATAAAACATCTATCTATAATCTTAAAAACAAATGTGTCATCACTATACTAGTAAAATAAGGCTTCTGTATAGTTTTGGAATACTGGGATATACAATTAAAATATGGTATGTATGTACAACAAAGGATCTGGATTTTACATCTTTTCATCATTACTTCTCACTCACCAGAAAATAAATTTGCTGTACCCATAAAGGAGTTCAGTGCAATCTTTCCATTATCTGAAATACAAATCATAAAGCATATGTTAATAAAATATGTATTGCTATTGGGAATAAGGTCCAATTTTTCCATGAAATTTTCCAAGTTGTCATTCCTTACATAGAGGAAATTTGTTGATTTAAACATTTTCTTTTATATCCAACCACAATATAGAATTGTAAAGAAGGTGTTTTAACAAATACTAAATTAGATCTTTAACAAATACTAAATTACATCTTTAATTCTTTTCCATTTGATCCTCCTTTTCACCTAACAGATATCTCTTTGGTGCCATATTGTTGCTCTAAAGTCAGATATCACTGAGCCTCTATTTTAACCCAACGTGACATTCGTTTTTGTTAAATGAGAATATGATAGTCTCTAGTTGTACATTACATACGAAACAATTCCAGACCTTTTTGAACTCATTTTGGTTTTGTCAATTTCTGACCTTTTCTGACATCTATTTCAATAGCTTCTGTTGTTTTCCTCTGAAGAGCTGTTTTGTTTTTCCTAGCTAAATTTGTCCTATTGGTCCTCTGACAATATTGAGAATAATAACAAGAAGTCATATTTCTCATCTTCAAGGATTATAACTCTATAAGTACTTCTAATTTTCTAAGTGAAATTCAATAAGAGTATTCAGATTTCCTGAGAAGATTTCAAAGATTTTTCTGATAGGAAGTGTAAGTGATAAATGAAATACTCACTGTCCCTTTTCAGATGATTGACTAGATCTTGGATTTCTTTCTTTTCAAGGTCATAGTTCAAGTTTTCCAGAATGGTTTCTATTTTATTCTCTAAAATTTTCCCACCTTAATAAAGAAAGAGGTGAAATAAAAATGTGAATTATGCCTAAAATTAAAAGAATTCTACTTAAGTCTACGAACCAAACCCTAATGGGAGGGAGAAAAGCAAAGTTGCAATGCAGATGTTCAAGGAAGACACAAAACTAAGGTGGCAGGGGGCAGGGCTGGGGAATGTGAAATAAAGAACATGCCCTTACACATGTTATAAGACACCCTGTTAAAATTCATTATAGATATTTAAAGCAAAGAAAATAAGTGAAGCCAATTACTCATTTTTCATTTCTTATTGATAATTGGGGGATATGTCAGAAACAACAGCCATAATTCTGGCTACTGAGCTTGAAATCTGCCACTATAACAGTAAACTATTTCTACAAATTTACTGGTTACTTGAACTTGAGTTATAAGTCATAAAGGAGAATGAAAAAGGTTAATAACCTAACTGTTAAATATCACAGAGTGGTTAGGAATATGGGTTCAAATTCTCTTCCACTGTTGAAACTGTGTGACCTTTGGCAAGTGAGTCAATATCTCCCACCTGTAAAATGGTGCTAATGTTAATTAAGTACATATCTCTTAGGACTTTTGTGATAATTAAATGAGTTGCTAGATGTAAAGTATTTAGGACAGTGCCTGGCATTATAATCAAGAGAAATTAGCTATTGTTATTATTAAGCAATTAAAAGGATTTCCAAAAGGAAACACAAAACTTCAAGATCTCATTTTTACTTGATTTCTTATTTTTATCATATTTTTATTCTTATCTTATTATGCTTATCACTCACCTCGGAAAGTCTTTAAACCATCTAGCAACCGACTGCGATAAACCTTTCCATCAGCTATAAGAGAAGTCATAATTGATGTCATGGAGAAAGTGACACAGCAATTCAGAATGAGAGTACAGACTATTCTTTTTTTTTTTTTTTTAAGATTTACTTATTTATTTTAGAAATAGAGAGAGAGAGAGTGCATGAGTGGAAGTAGGGGAAGAGGGAGAGAGAGGAGAAACAGACTCCCCACACTGGGCTCTATTCCAGGACCCCACGATCATGACCCTGGCTGCCAAGAGCTGGACACTTAACCAACTGAGCCACCCAGGTGCACCCAAACTATTTCATAAGGACAATAATGTCACATGATTGGCCTTATAAATTGATCTAATTTCTTTTTTTTTTTAAGATTTTATTTATTCTTTCGATGGAGATAGTGAGAGAGAGAAAGTGAACACACAAGCAGGGGGAGAGGCAGGCAGAGGGAGAGGGAGCTCCGCTAAGAAAGGAGCCTGATCTGGGGGCTCAATCCCAGGACCCTGGGATCATGACCTGTGCTGAAGGCAGATGCTTAACCAACTGAGCCACACAGGCACCCCCAAATTTATCTAATTTCTTATCTATACATCCTTCTCTTCCTTGGTTTTAAGAATAAAGGGAAGGAATAGAGTAAGGTTTTAAATTTATCCATTTCACTATTCTGAAAATTTGTATCTCTGATTTGACTTTTTTACATGACTTCCTCTCCAGTCCCCTCCCACCCCCCAACAACTTCTTTCTCTCTATGCTTTAGGACTGTCAGACATTTCAAAGTCAATATCCTAAACTAAAATTTATTAATTTAAAAATCCCAATTTCTTTATGAAGTTCTCAAGCTAAAGGCCAATAGAGTCAGCTCCACCCCCTACAGTTGCCTCCATGAGGGCAAAGGTTTTTGTCTGTAATTCTACAACCTAAGAAGTGCTCAATAAATACATTGACTCTAAATATATACTTAAAAGTTTCATGATTCCCCACCTACCCCAACAATATATACACTCAAACTACATTATCCTAAAGGCAACAGCAGTGTCAGAAATGCTCACAAGTAATTGGCAGAGTTTTTAGCAGCTTCCAGCATTCTGTAGGTGTGAGTTCTATCCCTAATTTTTTCAAAAAATCACCTACTTCATCAACATGAATCTTGATTCCTTTGAAAAGATGGAAATTATGACTGATGAAAAACTTAAGAGTGATAAGTGATTCTAAATTATGAATTTTATCTAAGTTTAATTGCAGAATTGAGAACAGGGTTGACAAAAGTGCTGAATCAAGACTCTAAGCGACTTTCAAAAACAACTAAATCTCATAATTCTAGAGAGGAAAAAATACATTTTGAATGCTCTTATAAAAGTGGGATAAATTGACACTCTGAAATGGGAGTTGTATAAGACCAGAACCACTTATCTAAATGACTATATAAATAATTCTATAAAGATGGCATCTATATTACATTTTATTTGCCTATGTGATAAGTTAATCAGAAAAAAGATTTATACCAATGTCTTACCATGCCAATTATTGTGGCAACATAGATTTTTGGCTGTTCAAACAATGGAAAGTGATATGCAGTATTGAAAAAAATTCCAGAGAACACTGGATATTTTACTAAGACATAAAAATTCAGCAGTTTTGCTCAAAAAGCGTATAGCCCAAAAGTAATCTGGATCATTATATAAAAGATATCACTAATGTACCAGGAAGAAGAATAATGTCAGTATTATAGGAATAAAATGTTTAAAAGCATAACAGAGAATTATCAGAATATAATGACTTTTTCCTCTAAGTTTTCACTTACCTTTGAATGGATCTACATTTTTCATGAGCGTATTCAGTTTAACCTTTTCATCTGTAAGATAACATACAAATGAGACCCAGCCATAATGACTCAGCTCCAGAAAACATTATAAACAGTTTATATTGTAAAACAAAACACTGAAATGTAGAAACTTAAACCAATTTGTTCTATAAATGTATCCTCGATAAGCATGGAATTGTTGGATCAAATTCTAAATATGGTAAATATAGAACACCGAAGAAGAAACTGTAGTATAAAATACCAAATTCTATACATAGCAGAGCTAGGAAGTTTTTGTTTGTTTTAGTTTCAGGTGTACAATTTGTTGATTCAACATTTCCATACATTATCCAGTGCTCATCACAAGTGCCCTCCTTGAACCCCATCAGCTACTTAATCCATCCACCCAACGATCTCCCTTCTGGTAACCATCGGTTTGTTCTCTATAGTTAAGAATCTGTTTCTTGGTATATGTGCTGTCAAAGCGAGCACAAGAGTCTGTTTCTTGGTTTTCCTCTCTCTTTTCTTCCCCCATGGTTGTTTGTTTTATATCTTTAATTGCACATGAGTGAAATCATATTGTATTTGTTTTTCTCTGACTTATTTCATTTAGCAAAATTTTCTCTAGCTCCATCTATGTTGCTGCAAATGGCAACACTTCATTCTTTCTTTAGGGCTGAGTAATATTCCATTGTATATATATACACATCCCATCTTCTTTATCCATTCATCAGTCCATGGACATTTGGGCTCTTTTCATAATTTGGCTATTGTTGATAGTGCTGCAATAAATATCGTGCTGCATATATCCCTACAAATGAGTATTTTTGTATTCTTTGGGTAAATACCAGCAGTGGTAGGAAGTTTTAAAAGTATCAGTGGACCTGCTTTCCATTTGGCTTGTTCTATTTTAGAATCCAGGAGTACCGTGTCTGGCCACCTTACTATCACAGGATTTAAAAGCAGTGTATACTGTAATATCAGTGTGTTCACCTACTTAAAATATTGTAGATTACTACTTCCATGTGCAGCCTTTACTTAGCACATTCTTCATGCTCCAATTCCACAGCCATCAGATTTCCAATCTTTTCTGAATCCCTCATTTAATTTGTGTAATTACTGGTCGAAAATTTCATTTCTAGGGCCACGTCACACAGCCCCCTGACGGTATCATTCATATCAGAGTCTTTGAAGCCCTGCCTACCTCTCTTATACAAGGCAGTATTATTTAGTAGAAAGGGAAAACCTCTCAAGTCATATAAACCTCTATAGGCTTCTTTAAGAGCATCTTTGCTTCGCCACTGAGCAGCCATGTGGATATGAGCAAGTCAATTAGCTTCTGTACTGAACCTCAATTTCCACATCAGGGTAACTAAGATAATAATCTACCTTTCAGAGTTGTTTTGAGGACTATCGATAACATATTTCAAGTACCAAATATTGTTTGTGGCATACAGTAGCACTTAATACTTTATAATTATTGAGGAATGATGCCAGTATCATGGCAGCATAAGACATCCCTCTTTTTTGTCCCCCCTTTAAACAACTAAATTCAGCATCCGTCCATGAACAAAAGTATCTCTGTTGGGATTGTGGGATCCAGCACCATTTGCCAAGGAACCCAGTAGAAATTTACCCACATGGGTATTGAGTAACAAGGAGACAGACCATGGTACGGGTTAAGAACCAGCCCCAGCCTCTCTCAGGTGTGGCTGGGAAATCCAGGAGAGTGATGACTTGGGCAGACACCCACAATGGGAAGGCTTTGTGGAGGTCCAGCTTTCCTGAGGGGAGATTCCAGTACTCTACTGGAGCAAAACAATATGAGTTTGGATGCGCTGGAGTGGGTGAGAGGAATCCTGCTAGGGCTGCCCCACCCACAAGGCAACACACTGCAGAGCTGCACTACTAGCTGGTGGCAATCTCTCCCCAGGATGGGGGAGGAGGGGAAAGAAATCTGGGAGTGATTTCCTAGCTACTCCAGTTGTATGTAATGCTGCTAGGGAAGCCAGTTTTTCTCCTGCAGCACCCAAAGTGTTGAGGTGGTGCCTCTGTGACTGGCGAAAAGGATGAGATCAGGAATGGGCAGATAATATTAAAGAGCATTAAACAAATGTGGTTTCTGTTGACTGCCTTCAGGACTCAGTAGGGAAGCTTGTCCATGAACTGCTGGGAGAACCTTACTTGAAGACCTCCACACCTGGCCTATGGGCACTTCCAAAACCACTAAATCCCTACTTCCCCCCAACTCTGCAGCAGCTGCCTGTGCCTGCTCACGAACGTGGTGTTGAGAGTAAACCGGGAGTGCCCTCAGAAAACATTCCACGGTCTGTGGGCAAGGGAGAAACCGCAAACTTGAGTTGTAGCTCCACCTTTTGGAAAACAAAAGAGAGGTTTTCTTTCAA
Organism: Lontra canadensis; assembly: GCF_010015895.1. NCBI lineage: Eukaryota > Metazoa > Chordata > Mammalia > Carnivora > Mustelidae > Lontra > Lontra canadensis. The sequence continues at coordinate 15,779,059 of NW_022631035.1, forward strand.
CAGACCGCCTGATGTGTTTTAAGAACCAGAAAGGATTACAAGCTTAAGAATTCTGCCAGAAGAGGGAGCAAGAAGTGTGGAGCAGGGGTATCCATACAGTGTTGGAGGAAGTCCCAGAAATAAGCAGGACCAAGGAAAGCTATCTCCCACCTGAAGATAATCTTCAAGACAAGTAGAGCTTTGGAGGAAGTGATTACTGTCTTTTCTGCCGTTATACGTTCCTTCTTTTAGTCTAGTTAAAATTTATGGTGATTTAAAGGATTTTTATTTTTTTTTTTTTCTCCTGACTGTTGTAAAATTTCTTCTTTAACTTTCCTTTGTTTCATTTCTCCACCTGCTTCTTGGATCTGTCAATTTCTAGTTGGCATCTAGGAATTTAGTCCTGGAGCGGGGAGTCACTATTTTCTGATTTAAACACTAATGATCTGAGTTAATACCTTTTCCCACATGAATACCTTTGGAAGTTTTATTAGAGGAGCTCACTCTCCCTAAAGGCACAACAACATGCTCACCATCAGCTGGCAGACGGTTCCGCAGGTCCTCAAGTTCCTCATCCTCCAGCTCATAACCCAAGTTTTCCAGGACGCTTCCTATTTTAGAGGTGCGACACTTTCCACCTCAGGGAAGAAGGAATAGGGATAAAATATAGGAACTAATACCCAAGGAAAATGCTGGCTATATTCATACACCAATGAAACAAAGCCACAGGATGATAATTTTTAAAAAAACTGTTTAGGGCTACATGTGGGACATGTTCAACACACTCCAAAATGGAGATTAATTGTGGAAGCCAGGAATAGAATATATTCTGCCAATCTCATCTCAGGGGTCCTTTATACAGTGTGCAGGAACGATGTATTTAGAAAAAAAATCATAATTGTATTTATATATTAATTCCATATGCTACCTTTTTATATTATAACTTTTTCCGTGTCAGAAAACTCTAAATTACCACATTGGATGTTGTTGCATCTTAAGCAGATCTACAGGCTAATGGGATAATAAAATCAATAATCTAATTGTTGTATAATGATAAGGTGTTTTAAAAGTTCAACTAAAGTCTTTAGATCTTAGTTTTACTTGCCCTCTTATTGAGATTCTCACTTACCAGGAAAAGCTTTTATATAATCGAGCAATGTATTTTTCTCTATCTTTCCATCAGCTGTGAAATAAGACACATTTAAGGTAAGAAAAAAGGTTATATGGACAGTGAAAAAAGAGTAGGAAGAGCATAATTTCATAAATACATACTTTAAAAATATTTTCTTAAGTAAGAAAAAATAAGATGAAGAGAAAATTCCTAATGTGGACAGAATGACAATTCTTCTACACTGAAACAGAGATACCTTTTTCCCCCACTCTGATTTCTCCTTTTCCATCCTCTGTTACCTGCTAATTTAGCCTTTTCTCTTTGCCCTAAGCTTTATTAACCTCAGAGTAATGATATTTTTTTAAAAAAAGTCTTTGTTTTTAAGTAATCTCTACACACAATGTGAGGCTCAAAATTACAACCCTGAGATCAAGAGTCACCTGCTCTACCAACAGAGCCAGCCAGGTGCCACAGAGTAATGATACTCCGAATGGCAGGACCCCGGTATGAAGATATCATAGCCACTCAAAACTACCTAAATGTTGAAGTCATAATTTCTTTTACAAGTAAAGGTTGATCTTTTTGCCTTTTAGATTTTTACGGGAGACCAGGTGATTCCATTCTTCAGATGCCCTCACACCAAAGTGTACACTAGCACAGAGATACTCCACACATACACAATGGTACATAAACTACCTACCTGTAACTGGCAACATTTTCAACAGCCCCAAGAGCTCTCTATCTGTGAGCTCTATCCCCATGTTTCTCAGTGCTTTGTGTATGTCCTTGGGTTCAACTTTTCCTCCTTTAAAAGACAGGAATGGTAATAGATGAGGATTGCCTACTGAATCCAAATGATGAAGTATCTAAGCTTGCACTGGGTTATCTACAGTTATTTGACGTTATTTCTGTGTTCTAAATAAAATACTTATTTATAATGCTCTTAATGACCTCAGAAGAATTAGCCCAGATCATAGTAAAAGAATATATAGGAGGTGAAGTGATCTAACGTGTGTATAGGCAACCACCTAATCTAAATTTTATTATTATCACTAAAATCTGTTACTCTTTGCTTTGCCTGACTTGTGAGGTAGATTATCTTCACTGCCCACATTATTTGTATCCCTGTCAAAGTTTCACCTTAAAATTTACTGGGTTACAGTAGATGTTAGTTAAATATTTTAAGTGAATGAACAGATGTGTTGCCCATTGGAACGAGTCACAAAATAAAAATGAAGTTTCAGAGCATACAGTAACTTGTTATAAAGAAAGAGCACCACAGCATTTTTACCAAAACATAAATAATCCAATGTAATATTCATGTCATTAGGATCAACTTTAATCATTAAAAAAGTAGAAGTTAAAGGTCAATGACAGAATAAGAAAATACAACCTAAGATGTGTAGGTGAATGTGAGGTATTTGCATTTTAGTTTTACATCTTTTCACAAAACATCTTGCTCACCTGTGAATGTCTTTATTTCTTCTAGCAGTTTATGCAGATCAGCCATCCCAAAAGCTAAAAAACAAAACATTAATTCAAACAGATACAATTGTGTACTGACTGAGAAAAACTGTTAAACAGAGCAAGAGAATTAATTTTTTATGATTTATTGTTAAAGACACATATGCAGATAAGCATGAAACAGAAAACTACTGTCTAAAAATGTTTACTGTTAATTTCATTATTTATTCTCTGCTTTCTTTTAATATCTCAACCACTCCACACCATGGAACATCTCCCTCCTCAGGCTTGTTCTCTTCACTTTCTCCCACCTACTACACCAGATCCCCAGAACAAGAGCAAAAACTTCCATTTGGCACTTTAAGTCTAGCTATTTCTCTGTTTAACACTCTCCAGTACTGACACTGCCAAATTAGCTTAGTTTTTTGCATTTTTTATAGATAAGTTCATTACATACTCAAAGATTGTGAGTGCCTTTAAATGAAAAGAATATATGTATTCTGTAATTTACCTAGACATTCTAACCCAATAAGTAGCATAATGCTTTGCACATAGTAATATTAAATGCTTTAAAATTAAACAGTGAAATGGAACATGTTCGAATAACAGAATTAAGCTCTTATATCAGGATATTTTTCCAGGATTGCAGATGCAGTATATTATAGGGCAATACCCCAAACTTAGAAATTATGCATATTATTAGCATTTTCTTACCAAAAAAACCACTATTTATTACTATGGGATCCCATTCTTCCTTTGGGGTAGTTTCCAGTATGTCCTCTCCATACACTGACTTAACAGATTTGCCCCTTGGGGGCTTGTGCTACATGGACAGCACAAGGTCATTTTATTTAAAACTTCCAGTGAACTATCAGTTAACACCTACTGATTACCCTAACTGAAAGTCCTCATTGAAAGCCTTGAATAGTGGCTAAACATATTACTAAATTAATTCAATTTCTCATTCATTCAACAAATATTTATAGAGTATCAAATATCTGCGTACATGTGCAAGACACTGGCAGATACAGCAGTGAGCAACACAGACATGGCTCTTGTCCGCACAGAGTCTTCATTTACTACTTATTCCACTAAGCCTAGGTAGGAAGACACTTGATCTTTCTTTCAGCTTCTCCATCAGGACACATTTTCAGAAATCTCTCTTTTATTTTTTATTCTAAGATAGCAAGGAAAATTTGTGCTGATTTCACAGGATCAATAGCAAAGGTATGATGGATAATCGTGTATATGATGATAGTGGGAAACATTGAGGGAAGCAGAATACTATTTATTTCATCTGGGTTTAATAAACACTTATCTTAGCTCCATATGTACATAATATCCTCTAGCCTGAGGATTAAACCCAATAGCTTCTCAAATTTTTAACTGGAGATCTCAGTCTGGAATTCAGTTATTTAATTTCATCTCTCAGAAAATAAAGAGTTTGATCAATTTGTTGGATAGGGTAGTATTTTAAAACTTTTTTTTCCCATCCATAAGTATTTATTTCCTTTTCTTCTTGGAAACCTCAATAAAAGGATAGGAAAGGAATAAAAATGTAGGGGCACCTGGGTGGCTTAGAGGGTTAAGCCTCTGCCTTCAGCTCAGGTCATGATATCAGGGTCCTGGGATTGAGTACCACATCAGGCTCTCTGCTCAGCAGGGAGCCTGCTTCCCCACCCCCCCAACTTGTGATGTCTGTTAAATAAATAAGTTAAATCTTTAAAAATGTAATCACTCACAAAAAACCCCAACAATATAGGAGAAGACACCAGTGAACAAGAAACTTCACAAATATTTAGAAATTAGAAAGCAAGCAAGGTAGTGTTAACTAATTTAGCAGAGCTGAGGAAAGGGAATTATAACATGAAAGCTTATGAGGGGTTAATAATAAAACATCATAATTGAAATGTCTCTGACAGATCGTAAACTGAAGTGAATAGGAAGTAAAGCCAACCCTTTCTGGAGGAATGTGTTTCATTTTAGGTCTCAAAGAATTCTCAGAGTAATTCTTCAGTGACACTGAACAGCATATAGTAAATAACCAAACACATTGGGAAATAAGGACACCATAAGTGAGAATCAGAAGAAACAATAGTGAGAAAAAAAAGCCACAATCTGTTAACTGGAATTATGAGACCAAGATTATAAGTAATTATGTAAACTTGAAAATATCTGCAGAAAATGAAAATACATGAACTACTAGATTTGAAAGAAAACTAAGTCAAATTTCTGGAAATTGAGGATAAAAAACAAAAGAATACCCAACAAAATATAAAAAAGAATATAAACAACAGGAATATAAGAAATGAAATGAAGAAGTAAATAGCTAGATGCAATAGCAGACAAGACACAGCTGAAAAGTGAGAGTACTGGAAGTCAGGTCAGGCAAAATCATCCAGAATGACCCACGGGAAGAAAAATATAGAAAATAATGGAGACGGGTTAAGTGTCACAGATTATGGAGGGAAAAGGCTTACTGTACATTTAATTGGAGTTCTGGAGTTGGGGGAACCTATGGGGTAGAGACAATGTTGGAAGAGACAGTGGCTGAGAATTTTCCAGATCTGATGAAAAATTCCAATTCTCAGACTCAGAAGTCCCAAAGAATCCCAGGGAGAATAAGCGGAAAGGAATCTATTCCTTTCTTTCACATTACAGTGAAACTGCAGAACTAAAGAGAAATGTTTTAAAAGAAAAGAAAGATTATTCTCCAAAAACCAGTAGATTCACAGCTGACTTCTCATCAGCAACGTTATAAAGAAGAAGATAGTGGAATGATAACTTCAATGAGCTGAATGAAAATAACTGTCCACCTATAATTTTAAACCAGGAGAAAATATCTTTCAAAAATAAGGGTAAAAAAAGACAACTGACAGAATGGGAGAAGATATTCACAAATGACTTGTCAGATAAAGGGCTAGTATCCAAAATCTATAAAGAACATATCAAACTCAACACCCAAAGATGATCCAATCAAGAAATGGGCAGGGGCACCTGGGTGGCTCAGTGGGTTAAACCTCTGCCTTTGGCTCAGGTCATGATCCCAGGGTCCTGGGATCGAGCCCCACATAGGGGTCTCTGCTCAGCGGAGAGCCTGCTCCCCCCCCCCCCCGCCCCCCTCTCCCCCCTTTTGTTTTCTGTTTGTCAAAAAAAAAAAAAAAAACTTTAGGGAAAAAAAAAAAAGAGAAATGAGAAGAGGACATGAACAGACATTTCTGCAAAGAAGACATCCAGATGGCCAACAGACACATGGAAAAGTGCTCAACATCACTTGGCATCAGGGAAACACAAATCAAAACCACAATGAGATACCACCTCACACTAGTCAGAATGGCTGAAATTAACAAGTCAGGAAAGGACAGATGCTGGCGAGGATGTGGAGAAAGAGGAACCCTCCTACACTGTTGCTGGGAATGCAAGCTGGTGCAGCCACTCTGGAAAACAGCATGGAGATTCCTCAGAAAGTTGAAAATAGAGCTACACTACGACCCAGCAATCGCACTACTGGGTATTTACCCTAAAGATACAGATGTAGTGATCCAAAGGGGCACATGCACCCGAATGTTTATAGCAGCAATGTCCACAATAGCCAAACTATGGAAAGAACCTAGATGTCCATCAACAGATGAATGGATAAAGATTTTTAAAGAATATAAGAAGTATATTTCTTGGTAATTAGAGTAAGAAAATTAGAAAACTATTTTTTAAAAGATTTTATTTATTGACTTGAGAGAGAGAAAGAGAGTATGCAAGAAGGGGGTGGGAGAGGGACAAGCATACTCTATGCCCAGTACAGAGCCCAATGTGGGGCTCCCTCCCAGGACCCTGAGATAATGATGTGAGCCAAAACCAAGATGCTTAACTGGCTTAATGACTGAGGCACCCATAGAAGGGTATTTTTAAAGTGTATGTATGCTATGTAATCTTTACACTCAATTGGGACTCAAACTCACAACCCTGGTATCAAGAGTTGCATGTTCTTCTGACTGGGTCAGCCAGGTACTCCTGGAAGACTATTTTATTTTATTTTTATTTATTTTTCTTGTTATGTTCAGTTGGCACTGTATAGTACATCATTACTTAAAAAATTTTTTTTTACATCATTAGTTTTTGATGTAGTATTCAATGATACATTAGTTGCTCATCACAACACATGTCCTCAATACCCACCACTTGACTATCTCATCCCCCCATCCCTCTCCCCTCTGAAACCCTCAGTTTGTTTCCCAGAGTCCATAGTCTATCATGGTTCATCTCCCTCTCTGATTTATCCCCCTTGAGTTTTCCCTCCCTCCCCTATGGTCCTCCATGCTATTCCTTATGTTTCACATATGAGTCAAACCATATGATGATTGTCTTTCTCTGCTTGACTTATTTTACTTAGCATAATCCCCTCCAGTCCCATCCATGTTGATGCATATGGTGGATATTCATTGTTTCTGATGGTTGAATAGTATTCCATTGTATATATGGACCACATCTAGAAGACTGTTTTAAAGAGAATGTAAAGCATGGCTGTTTAAAAGTTCCTAATGTAGACCAGGGAATAACATAAGCCAGTGCAAAAAGACAGGGAGAAGGGATCGGGAAGTTGGTATATCATATAGGTATAGAGGAACTGTTAGTTCATAACCTTGAAAGCTTCCTGGATGAAATCTAAAACTGGCCCCCATAAACAGAGGGCAGAGAGAGACCAAAGAAAGAGGCAGACCATTCCAGATTGGTAGGTGGCAGATTTAATAAGCAAGGGAATTTACATACAAAGCGTCTCCTGGGTGGCTGCAGGATGAGTAGTTATCTGCATGGACTCTCCTGAACCTTAAAAGTCACATAGAGGCCTTAACTGGGTTCGGTCATGTGTACTGTCCAGATGGCTTTGAAACACATTGCTCCCTTAAGACTGCATCCTTGAACATGACTCCCACTGTAAGAATGGTGGGCAGATCATATATTCCAGGGAGGAAGTAAGAAGCCTCTGAGTCCAGCTCAAGGGTCAACCAGTAGTCACACCCTTTTAATTACCTCCTCCAACAGGAATGTATAGCTGGATGACAAGACTTTTTTTTTTTTTAATCTTTTTCAAGTTTTTATTTAAATTCCAGTTAGTTAACATACTGTATAATACTAGTTAACATACTGTAAAATACTAATTTAGTGATTCACCACGTTCATACAACACCCAGTGCTCATCACAAGTGCCCTCCTTAACACCTACCCCTATTTAACCCATCTGCCTGATCACTTCCCTCCATCAACCCTCAGAAAACAAAATCCCTTTGTTTTCTACAGTTAAGAGTCTGTTTTACGGTTTGCCTCTCTCTTTTTTCCCCACCATGTTCATCTGTTTTGTTCCTTAAATTCCACATATGAGTGTAATCATATGGCATTTGGGTGACAAGACTTTTTTCTTAACTTTTTTTTTTTTTTTAAAGGTTTTATCCATCCAGTTGACAGAGAGATAGAGATCACAAGTAGGCAGAGGCAGGCAGGGGGAGAGAGAGAAGCAGGCTCTCCGCCGAGCAGGGAGCCCGATGCGGGGCTCGATCTCAGGACTCTGAGATCATGACCTGAGCTGAAGGTAGAGGCTTTAACCACTGAGCCACCCAGGCGCCCCAACTTCTTTTTTTAAATTAACATAATTCTGTTACGCTGAAAAGAAAAAAAAATAAATAAAGGAAGGAAAAAAACATATAATGTATTATTTTGTTTCAGGGGTACAGGTCTGTGATTCATCAGTCTTTCACAATTCACAGCAGTCACCATAGCACATACCCTCCCCAGTGTCCATCTCCCAGCCACCCCATCCCTCCCACGCACCTCCCCTCCAACAATTCTCAGTTTGTTTCCTGAGATTAAGAGTCTCTTATGGTTTGTGGGTGACAAGACTTTAAAAAGATATTTAAATCGTTTCCTGTCTTGCTAATTTTGGCCATTCTAACTGGTGTAAGGTGGTATCTCAATGTGGCTTTCATTTGAATCTCCCTGATGGCAAGTGATGATGAACAGGTGGTGGGTATTGCAGAGGGCACAGATTGCATGGAGCACTGGGTGTGGTGCAAAAATAATGAATACTGTTACGCTGAAAAAAATAAAAAAAAGATATTTAAATTGTGTAGTTAATCTGGAATTAGCAACCTGTTCTCTGTGGGTAATAAGCCCTCTTTCAACTTCTTTCAAGTAAATATTTATCACCTATAACTCACTCTAACACATGTACCATGCACCCTGAGATTAATGAAAATACACTGAGTCAAAATGTTCTTTTATGTTTAAAGAGTCAAAAAGAGTTAAAAAGTCGTATTAGCATCCAAACAGATCTAGTTTCAGGAATTCTCAGACATAAGCTTATAAATCTAAATTTCCCTTAAAAGGTCTCTAATATCTATGATGCTCACCATCAGTTGGTAAGTTTTGTGACAGATCTTTAATCTTCTCATCTGGGAGCTTGATTTTCATGTTTTCTAAAATTTCTTCCAGGTTACTAACATCAACCTTCCCACCTAAAGAAAGAATCAGGAACACAAGAGGAATGTAATGACTTTCCTGAAGGAGGAAATTTCAGTGAATCCCCATGCACCATAGCTAGCAGCAAAAATATCAATGACTCCACACTCAAGTGTCCACAAAGGTGGACAAAATGAAATTAGAATTATAACCTCTTCCTTGCTCTTGAGGACAATCTTACAAAGCACAAATTCATCTCCAGTGAATTATAATGGTAGAGACAACAAATTGAAAACTTCTTTCTGGTAGGTGGGGCCATAAATGCTCAGTTTAGCTCTTCTAGTCACTGAAATGCCCTGAACAGTTGCCAATTTTTACCTCACATCTTCCATGTAGACCCAGATTTAAATCTGCTCTTAAGCTAAATTTGATAAAGACCAAATTTACTAAGCAGCAAAAGGAAAGATTTTGAACATGGCATCTATATTCAAAATAGCAAAATCAGTTCAGATGAGAGGTGGTAAGATCCACAAGAGAAGAGCCAAATGATAATATGAGGCAGGAGAACCTTATTTATCTTTCTTTTCACCATGTTACTTACGATTGAAAGATTTCACTTCATCTAGCAATCTATTTTTATATACATTTCCATAATCTGTAAGAAAAAGCACAATTGATATCACAGATAAAGTAATTATAGATGTTTAAAGAAAACAAATGTATCATTTCACAAAGATACTTTTAAATGATTTGCCTTAGAGATAACTTTGATTTTTACCCTCCAGTGAATCTGGAACTCTGAGAAACCTCTCAGGGTGCTGTGTCTGACTGAGTGCAAAGCCAGCAACTGGAGGCAAACGCCTTAATGGAATATGAACACATCTTTCTTTCACTTTCTTTGGCTTTTCCTTCTTTCTCCTACTCCTTTCTACTCCTCCCATCCTTTTTTACATCTCTCAGCTTAACTTTTAGTTTTGACGGCGACAATAAAATTTTATACCCAAAGGCAAGAAAATAGAGTTGCTGATTCCCAAAGAAAGAATGAAATTACACTTCCCAAAGGAAGAACAAGGCCATGCTAAAGTTTCTTAGACTTTCTTTTTGTGGTTGTTTTAAAATTAGAATATGTAATAAATACGGCTTTTTTCTTTTTTTTTAAGTTGTCTTAAACACAAAAGATCAACTTCCCTTGAAAGCTCTCATAGTATTTGAAATGCTTACCATCAACTGGAAGACTTTTTACCAGTTCCAGGTATTCTTGAGGTGTGAATTCTATCCCAATATCTTCTAAAATATTTTTCAGATCTTTGACATTAACTTTTTCTCCTTTAAAAAAGAGAAATGGCAAGTATAGTTAACACTATTATGTAAGTATCTAAGTATTACTAAGTATTAGAGTATTCTAAGTATTCAAAAAAAATGAAATAAAATTGTCCACATTTATAAATCACCATCCCTAGCTGCCAGATGGAAGACAAAGGTACAGTAAGACCGGCTCCGTGGAGTATAGGGCAGGCAGAGAATTAGGATTTACTCCCTTGACCCTAGGGAAAGATGCACTTTCATAGCGTTGGAGCTAAGAAAGTATAATTCTCAGTAAACTGTGGATTTAAGTAATTATTGTCTTGTAAATTAGAATGTAGATGTTAACCTGATATTGCTCTCTGCTTGTCCGAAAATTATTAGATTATTTGGACAAAATCCTAATTTTTACTTCAAATATTATTGTGGTAATCTAGATCAAGGATTAGCACACATTTTCTGTAAAGAGACAGACAGTAAATATTTTAGAATTTGCAGGATATAGAGCCTCTGTTGCAGCTACTCAACTCTGCTATTGTAGCAGAAAAGCAGCCATTAATAATGCAGTTCCAATAAAACTTTATTTATAAAAAGAGGCAGGGGACTAGATTTGGTGTGTGGCCAGTAGTTTGTTTTTCCCTGATACAGATTTTCAGCTTTTCAGTGGTAAAGATCAGAAGCATTATTATTGGTATTTTAGAGGATATAGGACTTGCTACAGAGAAATGAGGAAAAAATTTAATCCAGGTAACCCAAAGACTGACTCTGGACACCTAGACACAAGCACTTGTAACAACACCCTTGTAACCACCATCTAGGTGAGAAAGAGAACACTGATAACACTCTGGGGGTCTCTCATTGTCTTTTCCAGTCCCTATCCACACTCTTTCTCTATAGGTTATCACTATCCTGACTTTTTGGACAGGGATTTTTTGCTTTTCTTTACACATTTCTCACAATTATTTAAAAAAAAAAAAAACAAGTTATAGAACCCTTACATTATTAGGGTTAGGGAACATTGCACATCATTTATGAAAGCATTTTTATAGAGGTAAATGAAGCAAAATGAAAGACTATGTTGTTATATAGGTAATAAAATTATGATTTTTTAAAAAGAAGAAGAGGCAATATAAAATTCAGGATAATGTTATCTCAAAAAGTGGGAAGGCATGGTAAAAGGAGAGGGAAGCAACCATGTGTTGATGTAATGATATTGGAAATATTCCAGTTATTTTGTTGAGGGGGAGTCATGGAAATTAGTAAAACGCTTATAGATTTACATGTTCACTGAAAAAACAAGATGGGAAAATGTCATTAAAGAATTAGAATTTTAACCTTTATGATAACTTTTTAACTTGCCTATAACTGCTGTCACATCACTCATCACTTTTTTTAGAGAAATATTTCCATCAGCTGTAATACAAAACATAAAAATGTCAGACATTGATACAAGACAGGAAAGCTTTGACATGGAGCAAAGTGAAAAGCCCATATATTCTATTAAATAATTGTGTTAACCTTAAATTTATATTCCTTGGTTTGAGCGCTTAATTCCTTATTAGTAAGGACAATGGTGTTTGGCCCATGTCCCTTGAACACAGGGACTATGTGTTCATAGTCCCTGACTATACTGACTATGACAAACGTATTATCTCCAGTTCTCAAATCTTCAGAGACTTTCTTGTAAGTATGGCAAAAGAGATCATCAATAAAGGTCAATTCATTTTGGTTTGTTTTTGGTGAACCTTACATCTAGCCCAAATACTAAGCCAGGGGCTTCACATCTTCCATCTATTTAAATAAGCTTTTCTCAAGTGTTTCAACTCTGTGTCTGTCTCAGTATGGTGGTGACATGGGCTTATTAGATATTTGAGGAAATATTAATGATCTATTAGATCCTATCATAGATATTTTTCTCTCAATTATTTCAGGCTGTCTTGGTTAGGCATTCATTCATTTCCCCCACTGTTCCCATGTTTGTTTCTCTCTACCATTCTCTGGCATGACATCAGCTGTGAATAACCTCTCAGCAGTAATCACTGTGAGTAGGGTGATAATTTCAGATGAATACAGATGAATTCAGATGAATACAGATGAATACAGGATTTCCTTTTATCTTAAGGCCAAGTTCTTCTTCATAATTCTTAAAAATATCTTAAATTCATCAAATCAATCTAGTTCTAAAAATTCTTATGTATGATCCCAAGATTCTAAGCCCTCCCCTAAAAGGCAAAATAATTGTTTACAATGCTCACCATCCATAGATTGCTTTTGTAGCACACTTTTAAGCTCCTTATTTTTGAGCTTGATCCCCATGTTCCCCAAAACTGTGTTCAGGTTATTGACATTAATCTTCCCTCCTTAGAAAGAGAGGGAGAAGTAAGAAAAAAAAACAATAAAGACACAATATGAAAAATATTTCTTGTGCTGATAAGTTAATTCAACTCTCAATATGCCTGGCTGCTGGTTAGAGTTCTAACTGGAATTACCTTATTGGAAAGTGATTTGGCAATAACTATCATGATTCTTTAAAATGTTCATAACTCTCAACCCACTAATTCCACTTTGGGGAATGCAGAAAAAGCTATGCAAAAGGAGAAGGGAAATGTTCATTATAATCTTACTTGTCACAAGTAAAGAAAGAAAAAAAAAAGAAAGAAAGAAAGAGGGAAGAAAGGAAGGGAGAGAAGGAAGAAGGAAGAACCATAATTTAAATTTCTAATGACAGGGATTGGTAAGTAAACCATTATATCTTCATTCCACAGAAAATGACATAGCCATAGCTGTTACAGAAGGTGATTGCACAGGAAAAAAATGTTATTTTATAGGGTGAAGTTGTATCATGAGGTCATTTAATATATATGAATTAAAATCGTATGCCCAGTAAAAATATACATACATGAATAATGTAAACAATGCATGTGACTCTCTCTGACATTCCACAGTCAGCAAGCACATAAATAGAGTGAATCTCAGATGGACAACATCGGTTTATTATTCCATCACGTGCATTCATTTCCCCTAAACCTATTGTACTGTAACTATTTTAAGTCAATGTGATTCTAATATTGGATGTAGCTTTAATATTGTGGCCCTTAGATAAATTAGGTTAATTGCTTAACTAATTGCTTAACTATAGGGATAACAGTGTATTCCATCACTGCAAGAAAAAGTGACTTATCAGGACTGGTATGTTGGTGTCTTTTACAGAGTCTTCCAGTGGGATTTCAGAGCACTTCTGACTCGATGAGATTATTGTTTAATTATGTAGGGCTTCAGAATATTAAGAATGGTAATGATTAGATAGTAGGATTATAGATGATTATTTTTTCTTTAATTTATATTTAGTGGGCATATAGCACCTTTTATATTGAAAAAAATAGAAGAGGGACTCCTGGATGGCTCAGTCAGTTAAGTGTCTGACTCTATTTCGGCTCAGCTGTGATCTCAGGGTGATGAGACTGAGCCCCTCATTGGGCTCCATACTGGTCATGGAGCCTGCTTAGGACCATCTCTCTCCCTCTCCTTCTCCCTTCCCCTGGCACTCTCTTAAAAAAAAAAAAAAAAGAAAAAATAGAAGAAAATTAACAGTTCACAGCTGAGCATTATGATGCTTATTTTCAGCACTGTAAAGGTTAATAGTCTAATTGGACCTATCCAAAAGACATAGGAAGACAATTGTGGAGATCCTTAGGACTGATTCCTTTGAGTCTCACACTGGGATCAAGTGTATATAGCACCAAAAAAAAAAAAAAGACTTTAAGATTAATATATAGAAGGAATGGCAGAGGAATCATGATCATGATAAAAAATACAAATACAGAGATTAAAAATCTCATATACTTTCTTATTATATTTCTTACCCACCTTTGAAGGACTTCAAAGCTGAGAGCAATCTGTTCTGAAAAACTTTCTTATCATCTGTAAGAAAAGGGACAGTTCGGGACACAGAATGAGTCACAAATAGAATCTAAGGGTCAGAGTTTCCTTTGTGTGACTAACTTTAGAAATCCATCCACTTTCACCTTCAAATCACGATGAAGTTAAGCAATTAAAAATTTCTCACTATGGTACAGAGTGATACATAGTGTAGAGGTAAAGCTTGGGTTCAAATTCTTGTTCTGCTGCTGCCTAGCTTTGTGGCCTTAAGGGAGAAACTGTGGCCTTTCTGTACCACAGTTTCCTCTACTATAAGATGGGCATAAGGTGCCATCATTTGTGAGGTGAGGACTAACTTGGCACATCATTAGGTCTCAACAAATGTTAGCGGTTATTGTTACTAGATCCAGTAATCCATCCACTAATCACACCCTCAATATAAAACCACTAATTCACAGGGAATCATGCACCCCCATGTTTATAGCAGCATTATTTATAATAGCCAAATTATGGAAGCTGCCCAAGTATGTAGTGATAGATAAATGGATAAAGAAGATGTGGTATATATGTATACTATATTATATATATATATGGAATATATATGTTTATTATATAAGTATAATATTATTCAGCCATAAAAAATAATGAAGTGTTGCCATTTGCAATGGCATGGATGGGGCTAGAGAGTATTAGGCTAAGTGAAATAAGTCAGTCAGAGAAAGACAAATACCATATGATCTCACTCATCTGTGGAATTTAAGAACCAAAACAAGCAAAGGAAAAAAAAGAGAGAGAGAGAGAAAAAAAACAGGAAACAGACTCTTAACTACAGAGAACCTGCTGTAGGTGGGGTGATGGGTGAAATAGGTGATGGGGATTAAGAAGCATACTTGTGGGCACCTGGGTCACTCAGTCAGTTAAGGTCATGAAATTGGGGTCCTGCGATTGAGCCCTGTGCTGGGCTCCTACTCAGCAGGGAGTCTTCTTATTCTTTTCCCTCTGCTCCTTTCCCTGTTTATGCTCTCTCTCTTTCTCTAATAAATAAATACAATCGTAAGAAAAAAAAAAAGAAGTACACTGGGTGATGTAAGGAATTGTTGAATGACTATATTGTACGATATATGTACATATTATACGGCACTATGTTAGCGGCATTGGAATTAAAATAAATTATATTTTATTAAATATTTATCAAATAAAATAAAATAAAATAAAAACTTGATTAAAAAAATAAATTGAGCTTGACAGAGGGAGGCATTGTCAGAGTTTAGCTCTGGGAGGGTTAGCGGCAACGCAAGGAAAAATGACTCTGGGAGAGAACAGGAATTTATGAGGACTTCTGCAACGTTACTGAGAGAGACAAGATGTAAATCCTTCTTTCCTCTCCCTTTCAAAATCATTAGTAACATCTTTCCCTAATGCTGATTTTGTGGAAAAGGATTCTTTTGACAGCTGGATTTCGTACTTGAATTGGCACAGAGTAACGGACTGTCCACACGGAAGCAAGAGCTGAAGGATGGGTGCCTGAACATATGTCACTTTAAAGTATAAACATCACAAGCAGAACCTTAAAACTGAACTTTCTGGAGGTTGTAGATGCAGCTCACCATCAGCTGGTAGTGATTTTTGTAGATCAAGACATTCCTTATCATTGACTTCTATCCCCATGTCTCCAAGAATGTTTTTTAGATCAGTGGCATCAACCTTTTCTCCTTTGAAAATAAAGTGTTTATAGGTGAAAATTTTAGAAATTAATAACTCAGTATTATGGAGGTTCAAAACTTCCAAGTTCTTGACTTATATGATACGTATTTTTAAAATATACTTAAAATAGCTTTTATTGGGGCACCTGGGTTGGAGCCTCTGCCTCAGGTCATGGTCCCAGGGTTCTGGGATCGAGCCCCTCATGAGGCTCTCTGCTCAGCAGGGAGTCTGCTTCCTCCTCTCTCTCTGCCTGCTTCTCTGCCTAGTTGTGATCTCTGTCTCTCAAATAAATAAATAAAATCTTAAAAAAAATAGCTTTTATTGCATCATTCTCAATTTGGGGTTAAAGAGCAAAGGTAAAATGGGATGTAGAAATAGTGTATCATTAGAAGTCAAAACAAACTTGTTCCTAAATTATTAATACAAGAAAGTCTCTCATAATTTGGGGGATAATGTGTAGAATAAAATCTAGTTACCAAATTGGATAATGAATTGCCAAGAGAAATAATTATGGCAAGAGATCTTATACTGACTTATGGAATTGATTGTTCACAAAATCCACATAATCTTGAGCTTTACAAAACTTTACCTTATTTATTCATATGCTTACCTAAAATTTAGCTATTTACATGTAGGCAAAGACATATATACATATATGAGAAAAACATCTCTACAGTATATAGGACTTGTTATCAAAAACAAGTTCTGTAGTTTATTTTTAAAACAGATAATTCAATGCTGAAAATAAAAAAAAAATAAAATTAAAAAAAACAGGTAATTCAAGATCAAATGGATTTTATCAGGCAGAAATATTTTACAATAACTGGGTAAGATGGTAAAATTAATATGACCAATAGACTACTGGGACAATAACATTTAAAATATAATTTATTATGAGGCATTAGGGTTTCAGTGTTATAGAAACTCACCTGTAAAATCTTTCATTTTCAGTGTCACATTTTCCAGATCAACCTTCCCATCAACTGTAAAACAGAGCAGTCAAAGACAAAGAATGAGACTGTTCCTTCTTTTTTCTCTACCTATGACACTTGTCCCCCAACTAGAATGTTGATATCATCTTGAATTTTAGTTCTAGACTATTAATTTTTCATCATACTTACGTAGGTATAAGGATAAGTTTTTAATTTTTTAAAGGATTTTATTTATTTACTTGACAGAAAGAGAGGGAGAGAGAGAGTATAAACAGGGGGAGCAGCAGGCAGAGGGAGAGGGAGAAATAAGTTCCCTGCCCAGCAGAGAGCCCCATGCAGGGCTTGGTCCCATGACCCTCAGATCATGACCTGAGCCAAACCAAGAGTCAGACGCTTAGCTGACTGAGCCACCCAGGTATCCCTTGTCTTTATATTTGAATGACATCTTAGCTGTATATAATTTTCTTTGCCACACTTTCTTTTTCAAATTTGTGGACATTATTCCATTCTTTTCTGGAATTAAATGTTGGCTTGGAAACCTATTGCCTCTCCTCCCAATCTATTACGTGCTTTCTAACATCTGTATGTTTTAAGAATTCCTATTTTTCCTCAATAAGTAAACAAAGAATTACTTCACTGTAGAATATTCTGGATCAACATTTTCTGGAACTGGTGTTGTGTCTTTGATTTGCATTCATTCCTTCATTTTAGAAAACTTTTCTTTTTTTCCTTAAACTAGATTTGATTAAAAATTTTTATTTGCTATATTCTCTATTTTAAAGATATTTGATATTCTTATGTTGGTTCACTTTGTGAATTATCCATATATACTAGATTTTTGAGAGAGAGAGAGAGAGAGAGAGAGAGAAGTTATCTATCCAATTTGCTTTACTCTAGATCTGGACATTTTAGTGAGAAACCTCTGGATTTTACCAGGTTAATTTCTGAGGGAGGAGAAAGGCTAAGAGGAGTCTAATTGTGTTATACTACTGTTTCTACTCAAAAAATCTTTTATCTCCTTAGTTGTCCTCATTAAACATTTATGGCATTAGGCTGGCCTCCTTTTATTATTTGATTGGTGCTGAATTTCCTTCGTTGATTTTTTACTTTTTTTGTTCTTGTTGTTCACTTTGTTAGATATTAGAGGAAAGAAAAACTAGACAGATTTTGGTTTCTTTATCATCTTAAACTGGAGTCCTCTGGATCAGTAAGCATTAAACTAAACAGTTCCTTAAATATTTGAAAGAATTTATTCTTAAAACTCTCTGGGCCTGTTACCCTTTGTTAGAGTGGTGGGTGGTGGTGGGAAATTGACAGATATAATTATTTGATAGTTTTTTTCAACTGTCATTATTGGCCTATTCATATTTTTCACTTCTTCTTTGATCAATATTGGTAATTTATTTCTTTTACTTTGGAAAAATGTTCATTTATTAATATAATTAACATCTTAATCTCATGTTATATATAACACCTTATTATAATAATATTATTTTACTCCATATCCACAATTATATCTCTTGAAATTCTTTTTTTTTTTTTTTTTTTAAGATTTTATTTATTTATTTGACAGAGAGAGATCACAAGCAGATGGAGAGGCAGGCAGAGAGAGAGAGAGAGAGAGGGAAGCAGGTTCCCTGCTGAGCAGAGAGCCCGACGTGGGACTCGATCCCAGGACCCTGAGATCATGACCTGAGCCGAAGGCAGCAGCTTAACCCACTGAGCCACCCAGGCGCCCCTCTCTTGAAATTCTTATTGTGTTTCCCTCTATCCCTTTCTAGTCTTTCTGACTATATCTGAACAACCAAGTCTAATCATTCTTCATCATAGACTGTTCTCTTACTCACTGTTTAATGTTTCTTTTAAATGTTTCACTTTCTATTTTCCTTTTCTTCTTCATGCTTTGACCTAAGAATGGTTTGTCAGAACTCTTACTAATTTTCATTATTCATAGAATACTCTGCTAATGAAGAGTCTGATGTGCTTTCATTTGAGACCTACATTCAGCTACATGCTTTTAAAAATGTTCTGTTGAGGGGTGTCTGGGTGGTTCAGCCAATTAAGCAGCTGCCTTCAGCTCTGGTCATGATCCGGGTGTGTTGGGATTGAGCCCTAAGTCGGGCTCCCTGCTCAGCGGGGAGCTTGCTTCTTCCCCTCCTCAGGACCCTCCCCCTAGTTTGTGCTCTCTCTCAAATAAATAAATAAAATCTTTTAAAAAATATCCTGTTGGTACTAAATACTATCATTGTTCTATTGATACTCTCAAACCCAAGCTGTCCTAAAGGGAATATATTTTTATGTACAATGCTCACCATCAACTGGTAGGTTTTGTGAAAAATCTTCAAGTTCTTTATGTGAAAGCTCAATCCCCATATTTTTCAGAAATGTGTCCAGGTTATTCATATCAACCTTTCCTCCTTAGGAGAGACAAAGATCATAAAAACAACCAGGATGTGGAAAAATTCCTTATTAGTTCATGTATATTATGGTTCTAACTTTACACATGAAGACATTAAAGCCCAGTAAGACCTAGCCAAGCATACAAGGAGGATCAGCATTAAAACTGGATATAGAGTCTCATTGTTTGATTGTATCTTTTGTTCATATCAACATAGTACAAGTTCTAAAAGGGCTGGGTAATTTTCCAGGGATTTATGGAACATATAACATATCCATAAATATTAGAAAATACATACATAAAATTTTTAATGTAATAAAAATAAATTAATGTATATGAAAAATAAGAGACTATCTCAGATTTATTTGTTTTCTCATTATATTTCTCACTCACTTTTAAGAGTCTTCACACCATCCAGCAACCTTTTTTGGTACACCTTTCCTTCAGCTTTAAGAAAAGGCATAATTCAGGTGAGAGAAAAATAGTAAGGGAGATTCACTGAAACAATAAATACCCTACAATTCTTTCCCTAACTCCATAATTTCAAAAAAGATGTACTTGTTAATAATTTTTCTGAAATTTACCTGGTTTATTCTCAAATAATAACAAAGTTTCCTTGGAGAAAGATTTTAATGAGGCAAATTTATTCACTCTTGCATTAAAGGCAAGGATTATGGCTTAAAACTTATAAAGCATATATCTCATTTGATTTACATTTATTGCTGGTTTCTTTCCTTACACTCTTTATTCTTCCATTTTTACATCTTTCCACTCTCAGGAGTATTAATGGAACTGAGAACAACAATACATATATGTTATTGGCAGGATTAAGTGAGAGAGATATTGCCCACCATAATAAAAACTAAATGACCCAAATTTTCTTTGGCAAAAATCAAATAATTAAAAAGAAAGTTGCATTCTAGAAAAAAAAAAAGTTTTAAAAAATGATTTTTTTAAAAAAAGAAAACAAAACAACCTGGTAACAATCTGGTATCATTTTAGAAGAAAATCCTACAGTCAAGCACTCTAAAGCTCCTTGAAGTATACACAGTATATTTTAAATCCTTACCATCAAGTGGTAGAGTTTTTACAAAATTAAAGTATTCCTTGTCTGTGACTTCCACTTTCATGTCTTTCAGCACATCATATACATCACTGACATCAATCTGCTCACCTAGAAAAGACAGAAATAGTGACAAAGAAGAATTTGGGAAGAACACAAAAGTAGTGAGTTATTACAATCAAATGCTGTTAACTAGCAATATTTGCACTCATGTGCCATTAAGACAACTTCATGGGTAGTTAAAAATCATGTATTCTATAACAAACAAAAAATTATCACCTTGAGTGATTATATAAATACATAAAAAAATAAAACAAATAATAATTTGGGTCTTTCCTTCACAAAATAGAAATGGAGGTAGTTTTCCTGATAGCTTGAAATTATAATAATATTAGGAGCAGTAGAATATTAGGCACATAAGTCTAGAAAGGTACATAGATTATACACTTATATGAATATAATATATTATATTATATATATATTATATATGCTTATTAGAAATTGTTCCAAAAATAGGGCCTTGGGCTTCCCCAATAATTTTTGTTTTGTATTATTTTTATGGTAAATAATCTTTTGATTATTATAAATAGTTTTATACTTTTGTAACTTTAGAAAGGAAAAACAATTTTGGTTTAATTAAGTCTTTTGGTTTAAATCAGTGGAAAGTGAATCTCTGAACGCTTACTGCCTAGAATCCTAAACTTTCAATCAATAAATTAGGTGTATTGCATATTTCAAATGTATATGTCTAGTATGGATATTTCTTTTTATTTATTCTGCTTAGGAGTCACTTAGCTTCTTTAGATTGGCACTATTTATCTGTTCTGAAAAGTTCTTTTCAAATATTGCCTCTGTCTTGCTCTCTTTATCTTTTCTTCCTGGAATTCTAGATATATGTTAGATTTTCTTATCTATCCTTGGTGTCTCATAACCTCTCTTTCATATTTCACATTTCTTTTTCTGTGCTATATACTTTGTATTTTTTTAAGTTCCTTAGTTGTTTCTTCAGCTGTTTATAAATTACTGTTAAAATCTTCAAGTGTTTTAAATTTTTACTATTTTCATTTCTCAAAGTCTATTTGGTTCTTTATCAAATCTGCTTGGTCTTTACTCAGATATACTCAAGCCTCTCTTTTAATTATTAAATTATATGAAGCATGCTTATTTAATAATTTTTGGTCTGATAATTTCAAAATCTAAAATCTTCACTGATCTGATTTTGCTAAAGGTTGTTCATGACAGGTATCTTACTCATAGTGTTTCATTTCTGTATATATTTAATAATTTTAAACTATGAATTGCTCTTTACGTGAAATTCATTGTTTTGAGAAGAGTATCCTTCAAGACAGGAGTCAGACTGATTCATTCTTTTTTTTTTTTTTTAAAGATTTTATTTATTTATTTGACAGACAGAGATCACAAGTAGGCAGAGAGAGAGGGGGAAGCAGGCCCCCTGCTGAGCAGAGAGCCCGATGTGGGGCTCGATCCCAGGACCCCGGATCATGACCCAAGCTGAAGGCAGAGGCTTCAACCCACTGAGCCACCCAGGCACCCCAGACTGATTCATTCTGATGTGCATGAAGTTAGGCCAAGCTTCGGAAGCATTAACACAGTGTATCAATAGTATTCATTAAAAGACTCATTGCAAGAGATTCTTAATCTCCAGAAACAAACTGAGGGTTGCTGGGGTGTGGGTGGGAGGGATGGGGTGGATGGGTTGTGGACATTGGGGAGGGTACGTGCTATGGTGAGTGCTGTGAAATGTGTAAGCCTGAAGATTCACAGACCTGTACCCCTGGGGCAAATAATATATTATGTGTTAATAAAAATTTTTTTAAATTAAAAAATAAATAAAAGACCCATTGCTTATTATAGCTTATCCCTTAAATCAGTAGCCTTGGCTATATCCTTCTTGCTTCAGAGCAAATGCAGTTTCTAAATTGCTAGGCAAATCTTCTTCAATCTTAAATTAAGATCATATTTAAATCTGAGGATACTATATAGAATTACAATCTCTATTGTTAACTGAAAATATCTAATTTTTTTTTACCAATTAGTTACTAATTATGGAATATTGCTACTTTCTCCCCATACTATTATCCATTGGTATAACACTCTCAATCAGTGACTTTATTACCTTTAGCCTATGAAGAAGATTTCTACTTCTATAATTATAATTTCCATAATTGTATTTCTGTATTTCAATAAGTGTCCATGTCCTAAACAGATCTTTTGGGTATTTGAGTACCACACTGACTTAATATTATTTGTTGATGGGTCTTGTCTTAATAGTGAAAAGGGACCATAGTAGATTAAAGATGCAATAATTAGTTAGTTTTTCTTGAAAGATATAAGTCCTTCAGATACAAGGTTGGTTCAAGTGACTGAAAAATGGCCCTTTCTAGAGATTTCAAATTGGTAAAACTAAATGATAGGTGATATACTTTTATAGTAATTATTACTTGATGCTTTGATTCTGGTCAAAGAAATGCTGTCTTAAAGGTAAAAAAGCCCACAGTAAAACAGATGGTATAATGACTAGAGATAATGCTTCAGCAGATCTTACTAAATAGACTGTGCAGAAAAGAGTTAACATAGCAGGCGTAAGGCTGCTACCTTTAGAAGAGCCTGCTTGCTATTTGTACTTGGCTGGTATCTGGGAACTTGGATTTCAGAATGTTTCCTCTAATACCAACGGAAAACGCTAGTTCACTGTGCCTAAACTTGTGCAAACAATGTGATTTCTGGTGAATACCTGTTTTTCTTCTGGGAGTCTGGTATATTGATAGCTGATAGGCAGAGGGTGCCTATGTGAATAGCCCTAAATAAAAAACCTTGGGGACTGAGACTCCAACAGGCTTCCCAGGGCATCCGTGTGTAACTACATCTTTGCTGCTGGAGATAAGGTATGTTATGTGTAACCCCTCATAAGAAGGAGAGCATAGGAAGTCTGCACATGGATTCTTCTAGAAGCTTCCTATATCTTTTTTTCTTACTGATCCAAGCTATGTCTTTGGTGTTCACTCTTTGTATCATATAGTTGTATGGGTTTTGACAAATGCAATATGTTATGTAGTCACCATTATGGTAACATACGGAATAATTTCACTGACCTACAGTTCTGTTGTGGCCCTTATATCTCGTCTCCCTATGCCTCTCTATGCCACCCCCCTAAACTCCTGGCAACCACTGACTTTTCCACATCTTTCCACAGATTGATAGCTCATTTCTTTTAATCACTGAATAATATTTCATTATATGGATATATCACTGTTTATCCATTCTTCTATTCAAGGACATCTTACTTGCTTGAAAATTTTGGCAATTATAAATAAAGCTGCTACAAACATTTGTGTGCAGGTTTTGTGTTCACATGTTTTCAACTTATTTGGGTAAATACTTAATTTGTGGTTATTGGATCTTATGAAAAGAGAGTAGGTTTAGCCTTGTAAGAAACTGCCAAATTGTCTTCCAAAGTGACTGTACCATTTTGCATTCCTCTTGCTGGCCATTTTAATAGGTGTGTAGTGTTCCCTCATTATTTTAATTTGCAATTCTCTAATGACATGTGATGTTGAACATCTTTTCATATCCTTATCTGCCATCTGTATATCTTCTTTGGTGAGGTGAATATTCAGAGTTTTTGCTCACTTTTTAATTAGCTTGTTTCCTCATTGTTGAGCTTTAAGAATTCTTTGAATATTTTTGATATAAGCCCCTTATCAGATATGTGTTTTGCAAATATTTCCTCCCAGCCTGTGGTTCATCTTCTCATTTTTAAAAAATTAACATTCTTTTTGAAGGACCTTTTATAGATAGGAAAAACAAGTATAGGATCAGAGTCAAAGACTCCATTATAGAAGCACAAAATTTGACCTCAATTTTGTAAAGAAATAATTGGAATGGTCAGGTTATAATATCCATAAGGGTAAGATCTGGCAAAGCCAAGATTGCTACCTGGTTGTATCAGATAATATTTCAAATTGACATTTACCAGAATCTTACATAAAACAACCGATCACTATAGGAACAAATTTTCCACATTATTAAACACTGATTAAGATATTTTATATTATACTAGAGAGTATCACCAATTCATGCCTCATCTGAAATAAAAATAATTATGGAAAATCTGTAACTTTGAGCCCTGGATTAGAATCACATCCTAAGGAACCCTTTGGGCATATCCAAATGGATTTTATATAGTTGCTTCTCTCTGAGTTATGAATATGTACTAATAATATTATGTTTATTTTCTGGATGGGTTGAAACACTCGTCAAAAATCCATAGCACTCATACTGGCCAACAAATTTTGGATATCCTGCTACCTATTTAGAACATTCCATCTTATCTGTTCAATTATAGGGCAATATTCTTCATTTTTGTAATTATTCATGATTATACAAGAATTATATAAGGTATAGTAATAATTGTATAATGTATAATAATAATTGTCCATTATTTAAAACTTCAATGTATTTTGAACACCAAAACTTCTGGAAAAATGGAAGAGACCTTATCAGAATTGCAAAATTATATTAGAGACTTAAATTGAGGTTCCACAGAGTGTCCAGGAAGCAGGTGGTTCATATAAGTCACCTGCTGCCCCAAGATCCAAGATCCTCAGAACAAGTGGAAAGCTGCATGAAGTAGAGAGCTTCCATCCAAGACCGTAAGAATAAGAAAACACTGATTGTCAGTGCTTTGTGTATTTTTCACGTATTTTTATTCATTATTTTTGTCAAATCTTTTCTTTTCATTATTTAGTATTATACACTTCTGACTTAGCCTATCATGATCTCCCTTACTTCTACCAATAACTTATTGAGGTTTAAGTTTGCTAGAGACAATCACTTTGCTAGAGTTAGGACAATCCTAACTCTATAACTCAGTCTTTTTTTTTTTTTTAAGATTTTATTTATTTATTTGACAGAGAAAGAGTACAAGCAGGGGAAGCAGCAGGGAGAGGGAGAAGCAAGCTCTCACTGAGCAGGGAGCCTGATGTGGGGCTCTATCCCAGGACCCTGGGATCATGACCTGAGTTGAAGGCAGGTGCTTAACTGACTGGGCCACCCAGGTGCCCCAGTAACTACATATCTTTTTTTTTTTTTTTAAAACATGGAAACATCAATTTAATTTAGCATTTAGATTTTTTTAAAATTTATTTTTAGTGTCCAGAATTCATTGTTTATGCACCACACTCAGTGCTCCATGCAATGCATGCCCTCCATAATACCCCCACCAGGCTCACCTAACCCCCCACCACCCTCCCCTCCAAAACCCTCAGTTAGTTCCTCAGAGTCCACAGTCTTTCATGGTTCATCTCCCCCTCCAATTTCCCCCAACTCCCTTCTCCTCTCCATCTCCCCATATAACTCAGTCTTTTACTAGCAAATCAATTTAAAGAATTACTGTAGGGCTAATTGAAAATTTATGTGTATGAATTGTGCATGGCTTTCCAATGTTCTCAGTGGATCTTGTCTTCTTAGTCCAAAGGGATAGAAACTTTTCTGGGGAAATAAATAATATCTGGTGGAAGAGATTCCTAAGTATAATGTATTTTATCCATAGTAATAAAAAATTTGTAACTGACTTAGCATATAATATAGTTCACACCCTATCATTCAGCACAATAAGCCAGTTAAAATTTCCTAGATAAACAACAGAATTGCTTTGAATTTTCTTTTGACCAACTACTGGAGGGTGTGCACCTTTTTAAATAATGCATATTGTATTTCGATCCACACTACAGATCTAACTTATCTAAGAAAAGACAACTTGGGTATGTAAAATAGACTTAAGGCATTATAGGAACTGGTCTTCTTTCAGGCCTGAGAAATATTGAACCATGATTCTAGAGTGCTTTCCATTTCCTTCTTATAATACCTTCAGCTAGTTTTGTTTGT
Organism: Lontra canadensis; assembly: GCF_010015895.1. Taxonomy (NCBI): domain Eukaryota; kingdom Metazoa; phylum Chordata; class Mammalia; order Carnivora; family Mustelidae; genus Lontra; species Lontra canadensis. The sequence goes on from NW_022631035.1 coordinate 15,805,245, forward strand.
CTCACAGCTATTTGAAGTCTGCTTTTCAGAGTCTTAAATGCTTCTGTGTAGCCAGTGTATGAACAAATAATTAAACAATGATTCAAAGACAAAACCAGGATGAAATTATCCTGACATTCAGATGTCAGCTCCTCTGAAGAAAAATCTATAATAGTGAAGGTCTGGACAGTTCTTGATGACCTCTCCTGTGCTTTTGGTTGAGTGAAGATCAAAAAAGGTGGAATGAAGAATAAAAACATTCCCACATTATTAAGAAAAGGCTGTTGCCATGGCTATAATAGAACATTATCAAATGAATTAAATTATAAAAAACAAAACAAAATGTGTTTGTACAGTGCCATCTTCCATTGCTAGGAGAAACAAAGACCTAAGGTCACCTCTTATATTATGCAGAGTTAATATCAGACTTAAAAATATAACATTGTCTGTTATTTATAATAAAAGGCATGTCTTTATAATGTTAGAGGAAAATACTACATATAATAATATAAGGCTAATATAACTGTCCAAGAAATTATATTGTTGATGACTTATTCAAATAATTATGGCTACATATAGTATCTCAGTTATAACCTAAATCTTGAAATTTTCTGTCTTATGCAAAGACCTAGTACCTCTGTTGCAAAAGCACGGATTATAAAAAAAAAAATCACAGATTATTAAAGCAGGTAGAAATGTTTAATTAATGTTAATTAATGAAAATGTTTAATTAATAAGGGTTAAAATGTTGAAATTAACAAGGGACTAAAGGGATGGTGGAAAATATCATTAAAACAGTGTAAAGAATTGTTATTTTTCACTTACCTAAAGCAGTTCTCAATTCTTCCATCAATGTATTTAGTTTGACCTTCCCTTTATCTGTAAGTTAAGACAAAATTTAGACACTGGTAATCCAAACTCCAAAAAAAAGCATAAAGCATAAAATACTTAAATTATGAAGTAGAGCCCAGATGAAAGCTTTCACTGTATCTTGTCCTTCTTAAATTTATAATTCTTGGATTTTAAAAATAGATAGCTCCATTATCTTCCAGGGGCACTAAGATTCTTTGAATCATAAAGTCTATCTTAGGAAAAATGTTCTCTCAAGTCTTTTGGATTCATTCTATTTCTAACTCCATGTTTCTCTAGGAATGGTTGATAACACATGATTGGTATACATTTAAACCCATTGTTTAAACCATAAGAAACTCTTAATCTCAGAAACCAAACTGAGAGTTGCTGGATGGGTAGGAGTTAGGAGGAATGAGGTGCCTAGGTGATGGACATTGGGGAGGGTATGTGCTATGGTGAGTGCTGTGAATTGTGTAAGACTGATGAATCACAGACCTTTACCCCTGAAACAAATAATACATTATATTTTAATAAAAATAAAACTATTGTTTATGGTATTATGTTATTTTCTATCACTGGAGAAAGACAAAGAATCCCAGGAAAAGGAGAAATGAAGAGCACAGTGTGTGGTAAACTAAAGCTTTTAAATTTTGCTTGAGGGAAAAAATGCCATGTAGGGAGTGGAAAGATGAGTTGAAAGAGATTGGCTGGAGCTAACATTTTAGACCTTGGATTTAGACTGCCTGGAATTGGAATAGAGCAGTGAAAGAAAAAGGCAAAAATCCTGGCTCCACAAAATTTACATTAATTTTGTTTTATTTATGGCTGTATTCCTAAGGCTGAAACAGAGCCTGCTAGGTGTTAGGTGTTCAATAGGCATTGTCACATGAATGAATAAATTAATTTATCATAAAAGTGCTAACATTGGCATATTGTAAGACTCAATGCATGTAAGTTGTGAAGGGTCAGTGAAAGGTTTTAACTGGAAGAATTACAAGGTCAGATTTTCACTCTAGTGAAGTCATCTTGTGAGTGTGTGTAGAATGAATTTAAGGCAATGGGACCAGTGGGTGTTATACTAGTCAGGAGCCTTCTGTAGTAGTATAAGCAAAGAATGATGAGAATTTAAGAGTAGCATAGCAAAAAAAAAAAAAAAAAAAAGAGTAGCATAGCAAAGACAGAGATAGATTGGGGATATTCTTAAGAGGAAAAATGAAGGAACATGAGAAGTTAAAGATAATTTCTGATTTATTTCATGGGTAAGTGTGGGTGGATAACAGTGGCAGAAAAATAAAAAAATAATTAGGAATTTAACAGGGAAAATAGTTTACTTTTTGTATGTTGAATTCAGAATTCCATTGAGAAATCTACATCTCCACAGAGATTTGTTGATATAGGAGATCTCTTAATTGACCTCCCCTTAACTACCCTGATGGCCTGAACTATATTCATCATTTCTACTGTAAAATATTCATACTGAGGCTGATGGCATGTTAAACTTACATCTAGTAAGCTATACTTTTAGTAAGCCAACACATTTGTGTTCCTATGGGTTGAGTTGTTGAGTTTGTTTCCAGGTTTGTTTATAAAGAGTTGTACTTATTAAATTGATAATTTAATCATTATACAAACTGATGAACTATAAATGGAAAAGGGAGTTATTACCATAAAAGCAAATTTGAATGATTTGAGAAGTTTATGTAAAGCTGAATTTGGTGTGGATAAAAAGACTGGGGAAAGAATGAAAATCTAGATGGATTCTGACAGAAATTTCTGCTCAACTTCTAAAAAAAGTACTTTGCTCCACTTAAGAGAAACTGAAAATGGGAGTGTATTTCAGATGATAAAGAAGTATTTTTGTACAAGAAAATCTTCAAAGAGTATGGCTACATTAAGTTAAAATGTAGTCCCTTTTTTTTCATGGAAAGAAAACATGCATAGTACATATATATCACTTTTTTTTTAAAGATTTTATTTATTTATTTGACAGACAGAGATCACAAGTAGGCAGAGAGGCAGGCAGAGAGAGAGGAAGGGAAGCAGGCTCCCTGCCGAGCAAAGAGCCTGACGCGGGACTCGATCCCAGGACCCTGAGATCATGACCCGAGCCGAAGGCAGCGGCTCAACCCACTGAGCCACCCAGGCGCCCCCCATATATATCACTTTTATTATTCCTTACTCTAATTGGATTTTTAGAGTATCTGATCAAATACTTGCCCCCATTATGCTACATAAAAAGACCTCACTGTCCTCGCCGGAAATGCATGAAATAAGTATAGGTTTGAGATAAAAGATTTGAAATCTTAAATACATATAGTTAATTGGAATCAGCCAGGAAGAGTGTAGAAAGAACAATACTTTGAAAATAGAACTGTTATATTACTATCATTTAAGCCAGTGATTTTTTTTTCAGGTTTTATTTATTTATTTGACAGAGGGAGATCACAAGTAGGCAGAGAGGCGGGTGGGGGCGGGGAGAGCAGGCTTTCTGCTGAGCAGAGAGCCCGACTCAGGGCTCCATCCCAGGACCCTGAGATCATGACCTGAGCTGAAAGCAGAGGCTTAACCCACTGAGCCACCCAGGAATCCCTAAACCAGTAATTTTCAAAATTTTTTACTGTAAGTCACACTAAGAACTCTAAACACACACACACACACACACACACACACAATTGATTATGAAGATTCATGAAACAATATCTAGTTTTACTGTCTCAGTAAAAAATACTCACTTAACCCTCTAGTTTGAAGGGAGAAAGAAAAGCCTATATAAAAAGTAAGCCTATGAACAAGAGTGCCCATTCTCACCACTCCTATTCAACATAGGACTAGAAGTCTAAGCCAGAGCAATCAGACAAGAAAAAAGAAGACATCCAAATAGGAAAGGAAGAAGCATAATTGTCTTTGTTTGCAGATGATATGATCTTAAATGTAGAAAATCCTAAAGACTCCACCAAAAACTGTCAGAACTAATCAATGAATTCAGTAAAGTTGCAGTATACAAAATCAGCATACAGAAATCAGTTGCATTTCTATAAACTTTATATCTGAAAAAGATAGAAAGAAAATAATACCACTCACAATGGCATAAAAAAACAAAAAAAAATACTTGGAAATAAATTTAAATAAGGAAGTGAAAGATCTATACAATGAAAACTATAAAACCATGATGAAAGAAATTGAAAAAAAAAATGGAAATACAGCTCACATTCATGGGTCAGAAAAATTAATATTGTTAAAATGTCTGTATTACCAAAAGTTATTTATAGATTCACTCGAATTCCTATAAAAATTCCAATGGTAGTTTTTCACAGACATAGGAAAAAAATCCTTAAGTTTATATGGGACCACAGAAGACCCTGAATAGTCAAAGCAATACTGAGAAAGAACAAAGCTGGAGGCATAACCCTTCTTGATTTCAAATGATACTATAGAGTGATTATTGAAAGATATGAATTTAGTGCCATTGTGTTACCTGTAGAGCTGGTGTTTCTGGTCCTTTCTAGTCTTTGTTGCTATTGATCTTTTTATTTTCACCCTAGAGAGTCCCCCTTAAAATTTCTTGCAGGGCTGGTTTTAGTGGTCACGAACTCCTTTAGTTTTTGTTTGTTTGGGAAACTCTTTCTTTCTATTCTGAATGACAGTCTTGCTCGTTAAGAATTCTTGGCAGCTTATTTTCCCCATTCAGCACGTTGAACATTTCCTTCCACTCTCTTCTGCCCTGCCAGCTTTCAGTAGACAGATTTGCTGTAAACCTGTCCTGTCTTCCCTTGTAGGTTAAAGTCATTTTCTCTTGCTGCTTTCAGGAGTCTTTCCTTATCTGTGTATTTTGTGAATTTGATTATGATATGCCTTGGCAATGATTGGCTTTGTTGAATTTAATGGGTGTTCTCTGTGCTTTTTGGATTTTTATGTCTGTGTCCTTCCTCAGGTTAGGGAAGTTTTCAGTGATAATTTGTGCAAATAAACCTTCTGTCCCCCTTTCTCTATTTTCATCTTCTGGGACTCCTATGGTATATATGTTAATACATTTTAATAAGTCACTGAGTTCCCTAAGTCTACCTTTGTGGTCATTGCCTTTCTTTCCCTCTTCTTTTCAGCTTCATTTTCCCCCATACTTTTATCTTCTATATTACTGATTTGCTCTTCAGCTTTGTCCATCCTCACTTTTATGGCCTCCACTTGGGATTGCATCTTGGTTATAGCATTTTAAATTTCGGCATGACTAGATTTTAGTTCTTTTGTCTCTGAAGTAAGGGTCTCTCTAGTGTCTTCTATGCTTTTTTTAAGCCTGGCTAATTCCTTATAATCATTGTTTTAAATTCTAGTTAAGACATCTTACTTATATCTATACTGATTAAATCCCTAGTTGTACTACCTCCTGTACTTTCTTTTGGGGTGAATTTCTCCATCTCATCATTTTGTCCAGAAAAGAAAAGAAGAAAGAAAAAAGCCAAAATAAAACACCCAACAACAACAACAAAACTAGATTCTGCTTGTGTTTTGGTCTGCTTGTTAAAAGAATCTTCCGAAAGGTGGTCACTTTTTTGCTTGTAGACTTGTAGTTTTCATCCTTTTAGACCTCTGATTGATTTTCTTGGGTATTCAGAATGATCTGATAACTACCCAGCCATATTCAAGGGATGAGACATGCTTAAGGTCTCCCTAATCTTCCACCGTCTTAACTCCTCCCCCTCAAACTATACTACAAAGTTAATCAAACAGTATGGCACAGTATAAAAGTAGACTCATGGGCCAACAGAACATAATCAAGAGCCCAGAAATAAAACCCCACACATACACTCAACTATTAACAAGTCAGCCAAGAACATTCAATAGGGAAAGGACAGTCTCTTCAATGGTGTTGGGAAAACTGGATAACCACAGGCAAAAGAATGAAATTGTCCCACTATCTTATACCACTCAAAAACATGAACTTAAATGAAAGACTTAAATGTAGGACCCCAAACAATAAAATTTCCAGAGGAAAACGTAGCTTCTTGACATGAGTCTTGAGTTATTCTTCTAGTTATGACACCAAAAGCACAAGCAACAAAAGAAAAAATTAGTAAGCGGGACTACACCAAACAAAAAGTTTGTACAGCAACAGAAACAATCAATAAAGTGAAAGTGCAACTTACAAAATGAGAGAAAATATTTGCAAACCATATATCTGATAAGGGATTGAGATTAAAACATATAAAGAATTCATACACTCAATACCAAACTGCCCCCACCCCCCAATCCAATTAAAGGATGGATAGAGGAACTGAATAGCCATCTTTCCTTAGAATACACACAAGTGGCCAACCAGGTACATGAAAAGGTGTTCAATAAACTCATTATCAGGGAAATGCAAATTAAAACCACAATGAGCTAGCACTTCAAACTTATTAGAATGGCTCTCATCAGAAAGATAAGAGATAACAAATGCTGGTGGGGATGTGGAGGAGAGGAAACCCTTGCTCTTCATTGATGGGAATAAAAATTGGTGTGGTCATTGTAGAAAACAGAATAGAGGTTCCTTAAGAAATTAAAGATAGAACTACCATATGATCCATTAATCCCATAACACAGCATAAAATTTAAAAGCCCACTTTGAAATAGGATTCAAAAAGATATCTATACTCCCATGTTCACTGTAATGTGAATCACAATAGCTAAGTTATATGTCTGTCAGTGGATGAATGGGTAAAGAAGATGTGGTATATTATATACAATAGAAAATTACTCAGCCATGAGAAAGAAGGAAATCTTGCCATTTGTGACAACATGGATAAGCTTTGAGGGTATTATGGTAAGTGAAATAAGTTAGATGGAGAGAGACTAATGCTGTATGATATCACTTATGTGTGGAATCTAAAAATGCTGAACTCAGGGTGTGTAGGTACCACTGTTGGTTGAGCATTTGACTCTTGGTTTCGACTCATGTTGTAATCTCAGGGTGGTGGGATCAAGCTCAGTGTGGAGTCTGCTTAAGACTCTCTCTCCTTCCCTTTCTGCCCTTCCCTGCTTTCAAATAAATAAAACTTTAAAAAATAACAAAAGCAAACACTGAGGTCATAGAAACAGAGTAGAATGGTCATTGTCAGGGGCTGAGGGAGGAGGTGGGAAAATGGAGAGATGTTAGGTAAAGGTTATAAACTCCCATTTCTAGTGTGAATGAATTCTGAGAATATAATACAGAATGGTGATTATAGTTAACAACACTGTATTATATACTTGAAAGTTCCTAAGAGTAGATCTTAAATGCTTTCACCATAAAAAAAAGATAATTATGTAATGTCGCAGAGGTGTTAACTATGGCAGTAATCATTTTGCAATATGCAAGTATGTCAAATCAACAGGTTGTACTTAAGCGTACACAATGTTATATGCCAATTACATCTCAGTAAAGATGAAAACAAGAAGTACTCCTTAAAAAGTACAGTTATGTGCTTACCAGCATCTGGCAGTCTTTCTATCAGATCCATGAACTCTTTTTCTTTGATGCTGATTCCCATGTTTTCTAAAAGAGTGTCCAGTTTGTTGACATCAACATCGCCTTCTAAGTAAGGAGCAGAAAAGGAATATAGTAAAAATGAATGTTTCTAAAACTGGACCACGCATTCACTGCTGTGTTATTATTCCTTTTCATAAAGCATGTGTTTTATTCCAATAAAAAACATTTCACCTATTTCTTAGTATTATTAAGGTTTTCAAGACAAACGCCAAAAACCCAGTTTTGCTCAGGAATAGGAAAATAAAAATTCTTCTCAATTTTCTAATAGGATTTTGAAAAGCTAGAGCTAGAGATGACTGACATAATATTCTATAAAACAGGAGTTGTTTTTGTTGTCTGCACTTTCAAATTATTTACCTCTGCTTTTGACTGAAATCTTTATCTGACAATGTTCCTTCTTCACATTTTGCTTTGCATTTTAATCTTGTTTCTCTGGGGTTGAGTTAGGAAAATCCAAGAAAGTTTAATACTTTCTGCCAAATCTTAGCACAAGAAACTACTTGGTTTATCTGGTAAAATTCAGATTTACTGAAGAAAGCATAAATAAATACAATGACATAGGAAAGGATGATTCATGTTTTAACAACACAAATAAAGGTTTCAGATTCAGTCCTTTCCCTGTGCTTCTTACTCACGTTTAAGAGACTTTATGTCCTTCATCAACCTTTTTTGATACACTTTTCCATCAGCTATAAAAAATGAGATATTTTGAAAATGGAATCAGAAAGATAGCACACCTTATTTATTTATTTATTTATTTCTATTATGTTCAGGTAGCCACCATATAAATACACATCTTTTAATTTCAGGAAGAATTTAGAATCTTTGCATAGGAATATTTCAAATGCAAATAGATAAATAAACATACCAAAATATTCACTCTCAATGGTAAAGGAGTGAATTGCAAATCATAATCATGAGATGCTCTTTTTTTTTCCCCCCTGTATTGAGAATGTAGAGAAAATAACATCCTAAAATATTATTTGTGGGAGATCAAATTACAATATTCTGGAAGGATATGTGAGAAAACAAACAAAATATCTTCCACTTTACAACTCTACTTAAGGAATTTATCTTGAAAAATTTTGGAATACTTGCAAAGATTTATTCACAAAGTTGCCAAATAAAAAAAGAATATACATTCATAGATGGAGAACTAGAAAAAACATACATCAAAATTCTCATAATAGTTGTTGCTTTTAGTTGGGAATAGAGATGGTTTTATTTTCACTTATCTTCATCATCAAGGTTTCTGTGATAAATATACATGTTAATATTGTGAAGAGGTGAGAAGTATAAGTAAATTAATATACACATATTATCTATGAATCTATCTTCTACTGGGCACTAGAAGGAAGTGTACCAAAATATTAATAATGGTTCTTTGGGTTATTGGATTAAAAAGCATTTTTTATAAGTTTTTTTGGTTTTATTTAATCTAATGAGGAAGTTAAGAATTGTGGCTTTTTCTCAATGCACAAAATTACCCACTTATTGGAAAACTATATATTCAATGCTGCAGAAACACACATAGCTACATTATTAGCTGGTGCTGGGAAAACTGGATGCCTTCCTCCTTCTCTTCTTTATCTTTTTAAAAAATCCTTTTTTTTAAAGAAATCCAGCTGATCAGCAACCTGAGGGCTGAGTAATGCACTTTGCCTTTGATAGCAGCTTATAATTTAAATGGGTTAGACTGACAATTTTTAAATCAAAATCCAAAGTGATGAAATTTTTTTGTATTTGCATTAACTTTTTAATATTTTAAAAACATTTTTCATTTTAATTTGTAATTTTTCTCTTTCTTTCTTTTTTTTTTTTAATTCAAGATTTATTGAGTGCCTGTTATGTGCTAGATACTGTTCCAGGTACTTGGGACACATCAGAGAGCAAGACAAAGGTCCCTGCCCTCATGGAGCTTACAGTCTGGCACTTCCTAGCCCTGTACTGGCGGACTGTCTGGGGCCGGGCAGGCCCCCGCCCCTCCCTGTGCCAGATGTGGGCATCCACAGGCCTGGCTCAGACGTGGGCAACGTGCCTGCTGCACTTTCAGTGCCAAACAGGACACCCAGCCCCAACCCACCGAGACAGCAGAAAGGGCTGGAAGTTGACTTTTAATAATAAAGTACAAGGGGGACAGGCAGAGGGACTTGAGCCGGGTGGTCAGGTGTCCTACCACGCCCGGGCCTGGGCTAGCTACACGAAGTGCTGCTGCTTGGTGGCTGCCTTGCTGGCAAGGTCCTTCGCCTTCTCTGTAGCTGCCAGTGCTGTCTCCTTCGCCTTCTCCTTGGCTTCCTTGGCTGTCTCAACGAGGGTTTTGGAAGGGGCCTCACCCTGCAGCTTGGCCAAGATGTACTCAAAGCCCTTCATGGTCTTGGTCACATTGCTTTTGAACAGGGCAAGACCAAACTCCTGGACAGCTCTGGAGACACCAAATAAGCTAGAGGAGACCCAGGCTTCCCGGCGGATCTCGGTCCAGCCGCTGTCCTCAGAGTTCACACAGTAAACACATCGTTCCTCCACCACTATCAGCTGGGCGTGTTGATGTTCCAGGTGAAGGCGGTCATGGTCTGGTTCTGCGGGTCCACAATAGAATCCTCCAGGATGTACACCGAGTGAGCGACATTGGCAGGAAACAGTCGCTCGGGCCAGCCGGGCATCCTGTTGGTCTTGGTCAGGAGACGCGGGGACAGGAGTTTCTGGTCAGGGGTCACCTCCCGGTGCACTATGTCTTCCGCTGACATATTTGCTATAGGGATTCGGGTACCGCTGCCAGGAGGCAGCGAACACTTGGCCCCAGGAACTCCGGAGCACGCTCTGGCCCAGGAAAGACTTCACCATCGTCCCGGCCTGGGAGGGCTCAGGACCCGCGCAGCATCAGGGGTGCGAAGCCCCGGGGTGGGGCACGCGGAGACCCGGCCGGGGCTTGGCGCACGCCCGCCAGGCTCGCAGCTCAGTCACCACCGCGCCGCGGCCAAGGAGCCGCCGCCACCGTGAGGAGTTGTCGAGCCGCGCGCCTCTTTTTTTTTTTTTTTAAATGTTCAGTTAGCCAGCATAGGGTACATCATCAGTTTTTGATGTAGTGTCCAGTGATTCATTATGTGGGTATTAAGGAGGGCATGTGTTGTGATGAGCACTGGGTGTTATTTGCAACTATTTTGTCATTTTTCACATGTGGAAACAATTCCACAGAACTAGGCTTATAGCACCCATGAGACTTACCATCAAGTGGCAGTGTCTTCACCAAATTCAAAAGTTCATTAGGTGTGAGCTCAATCCCCCAGTTTTCCAAGACACTTCCAAGTTTATTAGCATCTACTTTGCCTCCTTTGAAAGAAAAATGAATTATTGATGCATGACAATTTTAGGACCTTAAAATTATCCAAAATAACGAAAAGCTGGTTTAAAGAATGCCATTCTAACTTTCATATTCTCACATATTCTAATAGTGTTTAAGGATAATGAGGCAGAACTTACTCCTTGATTCTTCATAGAATGGTCTCCTAAGACTAATGGCAAGATACCATAGAAGAAAATCAGGTTACATAATTGGCCAGTAATTTAGGATACCTAGCCTTTTTTTCTTTTTAATACTGAATCATGCGATGATTACTTAAAGCAATCTTATCAACTTAATTTTCTAAGAATATTCCTCTTCCTATATTCTGTGCCTACCCACATTTGGTGATTTAAGCCAGCAGTTATTAACTCAAGATTGTAGGAGGCTGAGGGTAGAAGAAATTAGTGAAACTAGCTATGGTGAACTAGATAACCCCTTGTCCAAAGAGACAATATACCGGTTACTGTCGTGAGGGAATATAAGGCTAGTGTTGCCAAATCTTATAAACTTGACTACAGGTTGGACTCAATTCATGGAGAGCCAATTTGTTAAACCTCTGATTTAAACACTAGTTAAGGTCAGTGTAATACTGGTAGGAACTACAGAAAACATAATTTATGACTTAAGTATCACCACTTATTTATTTATTTTTTAAAGATTTTATTTATTTACTTGAGAGAGTGTGAAAGAAGAGAGAGAAAACACAAGCACGGATTGGGGGCAGGGGCAGAGGGAGAGAGAGAAGCAGATTCCCCATTGAGCAGGGAGACCCATGTGGGGCTCAGGACCTGAGCTAAAGGCAGATGCTTAACCAACTGAGCCACCCAGGCACCCCTTACCACTGACTTTTATAGGCAAACCCTAGATAATTCAAAATCAAATGCAGAAGTAAAGTTGAATATAAATATTTCATTAAAATATGTAAAATATCAACATTAATAAATTTATGGTATAATATTAGGAAAACACTATTCAAAATATAACATAGGGTTAGGAGTGTCTTAGTAATGTTTTACTCACCTGAGAAAGATTTTACTTCATTCATCAGCTTTTCCAGATCAACTTTACCTTTAACTGTAAGACAAGGAATAAATTGGATGGAAACATGACAATGAGACCAAGAAAATATGTTACAGAGAGCAGAAAACTTAGTATTTATTTGCTTTAGAAAATTTAAGCTCTTGCAGGCACACACTTCCAGTTTAAAGTAAGTCTTGGGAATATAACATACAGTATAACTATAGTTAATATTGAAATAATATTTGAAAGTTGCTAAGAGAGTAGATCTGTAAGGTTCTCATCACAACCAAAAAAAATGTAAAAGTGATTAATTTTTTAAAAAAATTTTTAATTTTTTAATTTTTAAAAATTTTTTAATTTTTAAAAAAGCGATTAATTCATGTCATTTAGTTTCTGAAAAGAAAAGTGCTTTTTCTCCCCCAGCAAAAAAATACCCAATGTTGATGAGAAAATCTAGCTATAACCTAGGAAACATGGTATAAAGTGTAGTTAATCATTAATTCAACAAACCTGTTTTTGAGTACCGACAAAGTGCCAGCACAATGGCCAGAAAAGTCTATCAATTACCAATAAGTTGCTAATTCTGTGGTGAGAATTTTTGGACCTTATTCTTTGTCTGTTAAAGTATTCCTGGCCACTAACAACATTCTTTTTTTTTTTTTAATTTATTTTTTTCAGTGTTCCAAGAGTCATTGTTTATGTACCACTAGTAACTCCTGCATCAGTACCAATTACAGGTCAGGGCAAAATGAAAAATGTATGTTGGTTTACCTGGATTATTATAGTTAACCAAGCCTATCATGAAGAAGAAATGGGATCCTTGGAGGGGATTATAATTTTCAGGCCTGTCATTGTACATGGGTCACTATGGTTGTCTGTTCATCTTTTTCTTTATCTGGTTTATTACTGGGAAAATTTTTTTTTTGTGGTTTCCATGTTTTTTTATTATGTTTCGTTGGCCAACATATGGTTAGTTTTTGATGTAGTGTTCAATGATTCATTAGTTGTGTATAACACCCAGTGCTCATCGCAACAGGTGCCTTCGGTTACCCTCCCCACTTCTGTAACTCTCAGTTTAGTTCCTAGATTCCAGTCTCTCATGGTTTGTTTGGTTCTCTGATTTCTTCCCGTTCAGCTTTCTCTCCTTTCCACTGTGGTCCTCTGTGCTATTCCTTATGTTCCACTATGAGTGAAACCATATATATGAAAATTGTCTTTCTCTGTTTGACTTATTTCACTTGGTATAATCCTCTCCAGGTCCATCCATGACAATTCAAATGGTGGGTATTCACCCTTTCTGATTGTTGAGTAATTATTCCATTGTATATATGAACCAGATCACTCTGACCCAAGATGAAAGGGCTCTCTGCCATAGGCCATCTAACTGGAGGGAGTTCTCTTTCATTAAAATATTCCAAGTTCATCTCAGTTGAGGAGGAATCTATTAGTAGGAACTGAGACACCTATGTGACAAGGAAAATTTTTTAAAACCAAAGTTGATCATTTTCTTTTACTTAGAATGATATCCTTTTTTTGTATTTACTTTAATAAAAATTTGGAAGGGCTTTTGTGAACATGCTCCAGTCCTTTTTACTACTATCTCAAAGCTGTTTGCTTTTTTTTTTTTTTTAAGGATTTTATTTATTCATTTGACAGATCACAAGTAGGCAGAGAGGCAGGCAGAGAAAGGAAGGGAAGCAGGCTCCCTGCTGAGCAGAGAGTCGGATGCGGGGCTCGATCCCAGGACCCTCAGATCATGACCTGAGCTGAAAGCAGAGGCTTTAACCCAGTGAGCCACCCAGGCACCCCAAAGCTGTTTGCTTTTTGAAATTCAAATGTTGATGGTCTTTCTAGGATGCTGGGGCTCTGTCAATTCTCGGGCTTGGTTGTGTCCTGGAGGAAAGAATGGGCGTGGGGTTCTTTCTGCCCTCAATGAGGGAAGCAGCAGAGAGCTGTCAGAGCACAGGAACAGAACTGGAAAGTAGTAGATCCTGGGAAACACTTGGCATTTAGAATGCTGAAGACCCTGAGGAAGCTCAGTCAAGGCCAGTATGAGGGTATTCCAATTCCTCTGATTCCTAAGAGACCAAGAAGGAATAAAACAGGTGGGCAGAAACATTTATTTTCCTGAGGTGGTGGAAAGAGAGATGCCAGAACAGATGCTATCTTCTTTTCTGTAAGTTATGTTATGGAATATGTAATATTAAGTGCTAAATAAAGAATCTTGAAATAGAAGGGAGATTATGTAAGAGATATTTTAGGAGTTGATTGATTGTGAGAATTGAAAATGTTATAGCTGAGGAAGTAAAGACATTCCAAAGATCTTATGGTGGGGAGTAGAGGAAATTGTGGGAAGAATAAGAGTATTCTAAAAGTTTCTGCTTATTGGGATTGTAGGGTGGGGGGTGGGGAGGAAGGGATAAAGCTGAAATAAAATATATGATGGGTAAAGGTATCTTGATGAAGAAAAAAGCAGTATTTTGTTGCCAATAATAATTAAGTTATAGGTAAGTATGACAGTGAATGAGAAGAAAAGAAATCAAATATAATGAATGACAACTTGAACCAACTGGTAATAATAAGCATAAGAAAAAAGAAAACAATAGTAGAAAATGAATAATAAACATAAAATAAAATAAATATATATGTCTAGTATTACACCAAATCTGAACAAATGGAAACTTCTCATTAAAAAAAGGAAAGATTATCAAATGAGTTCCTTAAAAACCCAGCAATATGATGACTTTGCAAAATATATTTCAACCAAATGATAAAGAAAATTGAAAATAAAGGAGTGAGAACATGACCTAAGCCAAAATTAAGAGTCAGACACCCAACTGACTGAACCACCCTCATGCTCCAAGAAGAATCTTATAAAAATTCAATTTAATAGGAGATGTTAACCCTCTAAATGGAAGAAGATATATTTTGTAGACAAAATAGAAGAAAAGATACAAAGGAATTGAATAATACTAGTGATAAACTTGATTTCATAATACATATATAGAAATCTATGTGCACTGGTGAGTGCTGTGAAGTGTGTAAGCCTGACAATTCACTAACTGTACTCCTGGGGCAAATAATACATTAAATGCTAATAAAAATAATTAATAAAAAAAGAAATCTATGTACACTCTCTAGAGACTATACATTATTTTTATATGCCTACAGATTTACAAAAATTGATAAAGTACATGGCCATAATGAAACCTTTAACAAAACAGAGATTCTTTTTAACATTTCAGTGGCCACATTATCTGGTAGAACTCCAAAGTTTATATATAATAAATAAAAGACTTAAAAAGAAAATAAGAAATATACTTCTAGATACTAGATAATCTTTGTATCAATTATAAGTTAGTAGAAAGTAATGATTAAGAAAACTCTTCATATCCAAACCAAAAGGATGTAGTGAAGCTGCGTTCAGAAGAAAATGTATGGCCTTACACTGCTTCATTTAATAATGAAGCAGAAAGACAAAAAGAAACTAAGCACTCCTAGAATGTAGGTATGAAAGAGAAACAACCATTTCCCAAGTGGTTGGACAAACAATCAGATAAAAAAGTGGGCAAACAATTTGAATAGATATTTTATTAAAAAAGTATAAATGACTAATAAACACTTGGAAAAGTTCTCAATATCATTAATCATCAAGGAAATGTAAAATCAAGCCATACTGAGATAGCATCACACACTAACCAGAAGGACTAAAATTAAAAACAATGATAATAATAAATGTTGGTGAGGAGTTGAGCTAAGAGAACCTTCAGATGTTGTTGGTGGGAGTATAAGATGGTACATTCACTTTGGAAAATTACCTAACAGATACTTACAAAACTAAAGACACATTTACCCTGGGAGGCAGCATTTCTACTCATGGTATCTACCCAGAAGAATAGTAAACACATGTTCAAAAATATCTTAAACAAAAAACGTCTCGTACAAGAATGTTCATAGCAGTTTTATTTGTGCTAGAGAAAAGCTAAAAAAAAGCATAGGCCCAATAATAGTAGAAGTGATAACATACTGTGGTATATTTATATAAAAGAATATTATTCAGCAATTC
This sequence comes from Lontra canadensis, assembly GCF_010015895.1. Classification (NCBI taxonomy): domain Eukaryota; kingdom Metazoa; phylum Chordata; class Mammalia; order Carnivora; family Mustelidae; genus Lontra; species Lontra canadensis. The sequence continues at coordinate 15,821,004 of NW_022631035.1, forward strand.
AAACAAATTACTGACATGAGCAACAGTATAGGCGAATCTAAGACTTGTATGCTGAGTAAAAAAAGCTGTGGCAGAACATAATTTTCAAGGATGGCTGAGCTATGTATGTCCTGTCCCACAGCCCTCATTACAACGTGCCTGATACGCCTCCCACCAAGAACTTAGATTGAGTCTGGGCAGTGTCTTGTGATTGCTTTAATAACAGTGTTTGGTGGAAGTGTGCTCTGACGTCATCCTAGTTATAAACTTAGAGAAGAACTATTCTAAGTTGTCTGCACAGACTTTTTCTCTATAGGACCCAGGTGGAAGTGACAAACAAATACTGAGATGGCAGCCAGATAGAGCTGCTATTCTCTAGCCATTAAAATAAAAAGAACATTAAAGATCACCATCCCTATATTCAGTATCTGTTTTATAAATACTGGTGTCATGTAGCAAATGTGGCCAAAGAGTTCAAGCAGAATTTGAGCAATACTTACCAATTCTCCCTACTCCATAGGGAGAAAAAAGGTAAGGCTGAATGAAAAAAACAGAGATAACCCGAAATCCTTCTCTAATTTGCACATAAGACTAGCAAGAGATAGGATGGGTTCTTTCTTTGGACTTGAGTTTTTTCCCTAAGCTTTTCAGAATGCCTTCTTGATGCCAAAGAAGCATTTTTAACGACTGTTATAAATAGGCTTATAAAAGAATTTTTTCTGTAGTGTTTAATGGTATCTAAAATGCTCACCATCAACTGGCAGATTTTGTGTTATGTCTTTAAGCTCCTTTTCAGTAAGGTCCATTCCTATGTTTTCCAAAACTGCATTCACTTTATTGGAATCAATCTTCCCGCCTTATGGAAAGAGAGACAGATGTAGAAGCAGAAGTTAATGTCCCTAAATTGTTGGATAAACCCTCACCCTCCTGAGGATTATGGTTATCATATTCATCCAAAGGACCAAAGCCTCATGAGAAGAAGACAGAGTAAAAAATAAGAGTTAGAATTAGAACATACTGTTTTAATTTTAATCTTCATATAAGCATACCCAGAATAAAAACTGAAAGGTGATGGAATGACTTCTCAGAGAATTCTAGTAAGGTGATAATAATTCCTGTGTCTCAAATGACTATTGTCTCACTTTCATTGTGTTTATTTTTTTTTATTAACATATAATGTGCTATTTGTTTCAGGGGTACAGGTCTGTGATTCATCAGTCTTACACAATTCACAACACTCACCATAGCACATACGCTCCCCAGTGTCCATCACCCAGCCACCCCTTTCCTCACATCCCCTTCCCCTCCAGCAACCCTGTTTGTTTCCTGAGATTAAGAGACTCTTACGTTTTGTCTCCCTCTCTGATTTCATCTTGTTTCATTTTTCCCTCTCTTCCCTTATGATCTTCTGTTTTGTTTCACAAATTCCTCATTGTGTTTATTTTTACAGTTAACTTCTAGTTATGCTAAAGGATGCTGGTTCTCCATTACCATTTAACATATTTTTAAAATTCAAGTTAAAAGTAAATCAGTTTAAATGAAAATATCAATAATACTACAAATACTGTGTGGATTTGGCAGATATCACGAAGGTAGTTTTGGGAACCTTGCTTAGACATGACCTTCTTCCTGGCCTGCTTTCTGTCTATTCAGTCCTATGTTCCTTCAATTTCTTGAAGGCTTTCTAGAGCTCTCTTGTTCTCTCTCTCTCCTTTGGTCTAAATGTCAGATTAGTAGTCTCTTGCTGCTGAATAAACTAACTGAAGAAGTGCTAATTTCCCTTTACTTTTGCTGTACAGCCTGGGCTCTGATAATTTCTTTTTCTGTCAAAGTTTGAGAAATCCCAAGAGAGCATGGGAGTTCTTTCCAAGTTACATCATAAGAAATGATCTCCTAAAGAACACATTGATCGATAAAAAACCCAAAATTATGTAATAATGTGTTAGGTGTCAAGGTTGACAATTTAATCACAAGGAATTAGTAGAAATGCCAAACATGATGACCTCAGATTAATTTGTGTCTTAGTAAGCTTCTCCCTCACCTTTAAGAAATTTTATGCCATCCAGCAACCTTCTTTGGTAGACCTTTCCATCTATAAGGAAAACATTGTTCAGATCACAGAAACTTCATAGTGGAGCTTCATTGACAGTAAGAATCAGCAATTTCAGTAAGACATATTTACGAACTGCCTTAGAAATTTTCTGATTTAGTGGCAAACAATGAAATTATAGGGCATCGGGATACTGACACTCAATCATTCTGAAATATATCTTTTCCTTTTCTTTTGCAATATTTTCATTTTCCCCTATTAGATTTCTCTTTCTTTTTTCTTATTTATTCTGGCTTAAATTTCAGATCTCTTGATAGACTCAAAAGTTACAAAATATATAATTATATAAAAGATATTAAGTGAACCCTGATGATAGGAGTCATGATAACACAATGGTTGATTCTTAAACTAAAGATTAAATGGCACAGATAACATTTTAAGGTACAATAGAGTCATTTTAAATTATGTAACATGGCTCATAAGATAATTTCTGACAAGCAATAAGATAGAGACAATTTTAGAGTTTTTGCAATTTAACAATATGCTTCCTCAGATGACTATATTTTTATTTGAAATACTCACTATCAACTGGCAGAGTTTTCATCAGTTGTGAGAGTTCTTTATCTGTGAGTTCTATTCCCATGTTTCTTAGAATTGTTCCTATGTCATTGACATCAAATTCCTCTCCTTCAAAAGGATAGAAATGATAATGTTTGATTTTAAAGAACATCTCATTATTCCAAATCATGATGAAATCTTCTACTACTGTATTAACCCCAACTACTTAATGCATAATAAAGTCAAATGAGTCCTGTTTGAATATAGTTATGGCAGAACATTGAAGTGTTTATTTCCACAACTTTAGTAATAATAGAGAGAAAATAAGAGAGTACATAGTTATGCATTTCATAATTTTCTATTGTGAGAGATTACTAGTAGGTAATAAAACTTTAGTCTCTTTTTATTATACTAACCTCTTTTTTAGTAAATACCTTAATTTGGAAAAAAAAAGAGATCATATGGCCTAATGTGGCACTATGTTTTATTGTTGAAACTTTGACAAACCAAAGTCAAAGTCTAGGAAATCAAACTACAATCAGTTTATTAAAAATAGCATAATTTAAAGGGAACAACAGGAAAGAAAGAATTTTCAGGAAAGAACAGGAAACAACATGTATGAAGAATCACAACTAATCATGAAACACTACATAAAAATCTAATGATGTACTGTATGGTGACTAACATAACATAATAAAAATACATATAAAAAATCAGAATCATATATACTTGGTAATTTCTTCCTCACCTGTAACAGCTTCTACCTTATCCGTCAGGTTTTTCAGATCAACTTTCTTATAGCCTATAAGACAAAGTTTAATCAGAGAAAAACAGTATCATGGACTCAGAAAAAAGATACATAAGACAAGTCCTTTTTTTTTTTTAAAAGAAGTCCTTTTTATTTAAGATTTAATGTTCGAAGATGACCAAAGCAAATAAATTTGTTTACAATGAAGACCAAGATTTAATAGTAAATAATGAATAAAAGTGATCTTAAAATGTTGTATTAAATAATAAAAATGAAAATTGTGAAAACAAGTTTATCTTATCTAATATTTAAGAAAATTCAGGTTGTAATTATAGCTATTCTAATAGTTATTCTATAGGCTGTAAAATAATTCTTAGGAGAAGCAATGAAGCCACACTGACTTCTACAAGTGTGTTGAGATATTTTTTTCTGAGAAAGTTAGGTAATTGTACACTACAGTATCCTTTTGAACTTTGAAACAAGATGTAGAAAAATAACCTTTATGAAAATGATTGACTTTTCCTAAGGGTTCCTTCAAATCTTTTGAAATCCATTTTTGTATATTGAATGTCCTATCTCATTATTATTCATGTAGAATTTTTCTTCAATTATTAAATGTTGGAACTCTGCCAGGTCCACATTTTTCATGGCTTTGTGTGATTTGGGCAGTCCTTCAATGTTACTTTTACTTAGTTCATGAAATGATGCATGTTTCTCAAGTTTCATAAGGAGTATTATCTTGTGGTACCACGTGTTGATGAAATGGGCACTGCTGTACTAAGCAGTGAGGGATTTTAGAGAGAAGCTAATTACTTAAGTGGTCAACTTAGTGATTCCCGAAACCTAATTGGTGGATAAGAACACAGCCCAAATCCTATCATTTTACCAGACCATTTGCATTCATCTTTAATTAAAAGCAAAATAAATTGAGATTAAAAAGTTAGAATTTTAAAACATACTTTGTGAAACAAATTAAAAAATATATAAGCGTATGAAGAAAAGGTAAATTTACCTCTCCTCAGTTTCATGACTACTCCTCCCCATTACTAACAGTTTTGTGTATATCCTTCCAGACTTTCCTTATGTTTATAAAGGTATACTATATATATTTTTTCAAAATTAATTATACTATACCTATTTTTCTGTTAACTTGTTATAGTGACCACAAAAATAAAGCCATCTCAAATCCATGAACAGAGAAATGAGGAATGGGTCAATGGATTGGGTTATAACCTGAGTTGATGTCAGAAATATATGGCACAGCGAGAAAAAAATACATTACAGATCCTATTTTTGTAAAACCAGACAACAGTAATCCCTCCCCTTCTCACTAGCACCTATCCCTACCCTGAGATGTATGTATAAAGAAACAGATTACAGATTTTAAATCAACAAAAATAAATGGCCTTTTTGCCCCTTGAGTTCTTGTAAAAGCTATTCACATGGCTTCAGGCAACAAATAATTTAAACATTTGAAACAGTCACAGTTAATCCTGCAAGCTCAACATCTTTTAAAATCACTGTGTTTTCCATAGGGCTCACCACTCAGAAGATCCTTTAACAGATTGAGTTCCTGTTCTGTAAGCTTGACCTCCATGGCTTCTAAAACAGGATCCAGATTATTTACATCAACCTTCCCTCCTTGAAAACATGAAAGGAAAGGGAAAAAATTGAATGATTATAAATATTTAGAAAAATGTGTAAACACATATTATTATCTTCAACTAACAGGCAATATACTGTTTTCCCCCAGCTTTATTGAGATATAACTGGCATATAAAATTGTGTAAGTTTAAGGTATACAATGTAATGATTTGATATACGTATATTGCAAAATGGTTACCACAATAAGGTTAGTTAACACATCCATCATCTCACAGTTACATCGTGTGTGTGTATGTGTGTGTGTGTGTATAGTTAAGATTTACTCTTTAAGCAATTTCCACAAATACGATATAGTATTGTCAACTACAGTCACAATGTTGTACATGTTGTACATGGTATCTCCAGAATTTACTCCTCTGATAGCTGGAGGTTTGTATTCTTTGATTATCTTCACCCATTCCTTTCCCCATTCCCCTGCCTCTGGCAACTATCAATCAGTTCTGGGTTTGTTTGTTTGTTTGTTTGTTTTTTCTGGATTCCAGATATAAGTGAAATCATATCGTATTGTATCAGACTGTTTTTTTCTGTCTGACTTATTTCACTTAGCATTGTGTCCTCAAGATTCATCCATGTTGTTGTAAATGGCAAGACTTCCTTCTTTTTTACAGCTGAGTAGTATTCTAATGTGTGTGTGTGTGTGTGTATCTCCTATTTTATTTATTCATTCATCTGTCCATAGATACATTGTTTCTGTGTCTTGAGTATTGTTAAATAATACCGCAAGGAACACGGGGGTATAAACACTTCTTTAAGATAGTAATAGTTGTTTACTGTTACGTGAATACACATGCTGAAAGAGAATGACTTCCTAATCTAGTATAACTGCGAAAATTTTCAGAGAAAGAACAAAACCACAATAGATTTGCATGATTCCTTATAAGCAGAGTTACAATTTAAAGAATTAAAAGTTAGAATTTGAACTTGTTTCCTCCAGTGTTAGACATACAGGCCCAGGAAAAAGTGAGGTGGGACAGGGCTGTGCAGCTGTAACTGAACAGCACTGAACAAAAATCTCCACACAGAAACAGAGATCGTATTTGTTTCCTAAACTCTTACTCTCAGATTATTTTCTCTGCTCCTGCTCACATTTTGGAATAAATGTTAAACCTTCCTCTCTGCGTCCCACTTTCCTCCTTCCTCCCCACTTCCTTCCTTGCTTTCTTTCTTTCCTCCTCCTATCTTTCCTTCCATCTTTATTTCTGTTCATATGTTTCTTCAGAGAAAGCCTGAAAAATGCAATCCAGTAGAAAACTTACATCTAAGACAAAGTAAGGGTTATTACCAGGAAAAACACAGATGTGATACAAGCAGCAAATTGTGTTATAATGTGTATAAAATTTATACCAATACCAATCTATTGGTATAAATTTAATGATAATTAGGGAGAGAGCCCAAATGTCCTTCAACTGATGAATGGTTAAAGATGTGGTACACACACACACACACACACACACACAGAAATATTATTCAGCCATCAAAAAGAATTAAATCTTGCCATTTGCAATGATGTGGATGGAACTAGAGCATATTACACTAAATGAAATAAGTCAGAGAAAGACAAATACAATATGATTTTACTCATATGCAGAATTAAGAAACAAAACAGATGAACACAGAAGAAGGGAAGGAAAAGTAAAATAACAGAGAGGGAGGCAAACCATAGAGGCTCTTAATTATAGAGAACTAACTGAGGGTTGCTGGAGGGTAGGTGGGTGGGGGAATGGGCTTGACAGGTGAAGGGGATTAAGGAGGGCACTTGCGGGGATGAGCACTGGGTATTCTATGTAACTGATGAATCATCAAATTCTACTCCTGAAACCAATACTATATGTTAACTAACTTAAATTTAAATAAAATTTTAAAAATTTAAGGCTTAAGGATATTTCATATGTCTCCTCTTTGTACTTCTTACTCACTTTTATTATATCTCACACCCTTCAGCAACCTGTTCTGAAACACCTTTTCATGAGCTGTAAGAGAAGGCACAGTTCAGATCTCTAGGAAATTGGTATGAAGAGTTACCAAATCATTATAAATTATATGACCGTAGAAGATACATTTCAATGATTTGCTTTAAAAATTAACCTATTTTATAGTTATACAATAAGGACATTTAAAAATATAAGTGTTTTCCATAGTGACAAACATGCCAACTCTTTGGAATTAGAGACATTTATTGAACTCTCTCATGGTGCAATTCTAAAAAATACATTAAACTGTATCTTTCTTTTTTTTCAGATTTTTTATTTATTTGAGAGAGAGAGAGAATGAGAAAGAGAGAGAGCATGAGAAGGGGGAGGGTCAGAGGGAGAAGCAGACTCCCTGCTGGGCAGGGAGCCTGATGTGGGACTCGATCCAGGGACTCCAGGATCGTGATCTGAGCTGAAGGCAGTTGCTTAACCAACTGAGCCACCCAGGTGCCCATGTCTTTCTTTTTATTCCACTGATGTCCTATTTCTCCTTCTGATTTTTCATTGCTCTGATTGAAAAACTGTGGCTGATCTGAAGGGGAAGAATTAGTCAATTGGACAACTATATGGCAATGTAGTGATGAATCTAAAATTGTGATCGAAGAGGTAATGACAGAATTTCTATCAATCTAAGGCATTTTTAAGGCAAAACTGTACTATTAGAAGATTGAGAATGGGTCACATTAACCCATTAAATCAAGTTCCCTGGATGGCAAGGTGGCGTTTATGTGGCATTTACTTACCATCAATGGGTAGTGTTTTCAGCAAGTGCTTGTGCTCCTTATCTGTAAGCTCAATCCCCATGTCTTTCAGAATATTTTGTAGGTCACTGGCATCAATCTTTTCTCCTTTGAAAAGATGGAATAGTTGTAGGTTAAAATATGAAGGGACAATCTAATTATTTTAAATCATGTAGACATACACTTCTGCTGCTCTAGTCTTTTCTCTAATACCAGAATAAGAAGGAAAAGCAGAGTGAAAGATTTCCTGATAAAAAGAGTCAAATGGTAAATAAAAAATAGAATTTGTCCCTTAGTAATACTAAACAGGAAGGGGTGGCTGGGTGGCTCAGTCAGTTAAGGGTTTGCCTTCAGCTCAGATCATGTTCCTGAGGTCCTGGGATCGAGCCCTACATTGGGCTCTGTGCTCAGCAGGGAGTTTGCTTCCCTCTCTCCTCTGCCCCTCTCCCTGCTTGTACTCTTTCCCACTCTCTCAAATAAATAAATAATGTCTTTCAAAAAGATAGTGAACAGGATATATTCCTGATACTGAGAATAATACCACATAGTGCAGAAGCAAATCTGATCATATAGTTACCTAAAAATAAGGTCAAGAGATGGTTAGTATAATATAATACACAATTAACAAACTATGACATATTTTACTTTATTTTGTTAAAACTATGTGATTAGTTGGCGGCAGTGGACTTATTATTTTTAATGTTCCACTCTACTTTTACTGTGTCCATCTAGTTTTTGGTCTATAAGTACCAGCCAGATAGTTTCATTGAAAAAAAAAGAAGCATCAGAGTATAAGACTTATTAGGAGGAAGTTATCTTTTTGTTTTACTTATAAACTCAGATCATGTTAGATTAAGCTATTGATCAGTAGATGCAAATATTTATCAAAATGAATGCTGAAAATATGTGAATTTATAGCCAGTTTGAGAACATGTTATTAAAATTTTTAATGTAAATCATGATTTATTACAAATCATTTTTAACAAATTCTTACCTGTAAAAGCTTTCGCTTTATCCTTCAAAGTTTCCAAAGCAACTTTATTATCACCTGTAACAAAAAACCATAACTTGAAGCTCATAAAATGATGTAAAACACATACACATGTATATATATAAAACACAATGATGTAAAACACAACTCCTCCCCTTCACATTATAATAGCACTTAAGTGTCCTGGACATCTTATTAAGTACTTCAAGTTGTCATTCAATAAATATTTACTCAGAATATGTTATAAGCATAGAGTAGAAAAAAAATTAAAATATTAAAGATATACTTATTTCAAAAATGTAAATTTGACTTTCTATTTCATAAAATATCAACTGTTGAATTTGACGATGAAAAGATAGGATTCAAAAGTGGCTTTCTTGTTCTTGGAATTGGGAAGACTCTTCTAGAGACCATGCCACCTGTGTTCACAAACTACATTCCCAGCTTCTTTGTCAGTGTCATTGCCTCATCTCCAATCTTGACATCTTCTGCATAAAAAGTTCCCTTCCATTCCTCTCATTGCTAAAAGGTACATAAAATCTAAAACTCAAAATCCAACAGTATCTCATATGCTCACCACTGACGGGCAGGTTTTGTTTCAGATCTTCCAGTTCCTTGTCAGTGAGCTCGATTCCCATGTTGCCTACAACGGTTTCTAGGTTCTTGACGTCAATCTTCCCTTAATCAGAAAGAGAAAGGCCTGTGAGGAAAATTGAGTGACTCTAAGAAAGTTATTTTTAAGTTAAAATTTTTTTTTTAAGAGAAGATGGGTCTTTCTGTCAAGGCATAAAAACTAAAATTTTATTACCAAAACATGGATACCACAAAGTCCAACTCTGGGCAAATACTTACAATAAGGAGTACAGTAACAGAATCAACATGGCAGTTAAGGTGAATGGTAAATGTAGTTACTGTTCCAATAGGAATTCTAGGTTTATAGTGACTTTGTACTCACCTGTAATAGCTTTCACTGCTTCCATCAAGTTAGGCAGATCAACATTCCCATTTGCTACATAAGTCCAAAAGAGACATATAATCAGTGACATGAACTTAGAAAAAGATATAAATTATTCATATAGTATAATAAATTCCAGCTAAATTTGACTCATATCCTAATTTTAATGGATATTCCTGTAAGTAGAGGATTACCCGATGCCCTAGTGCTATCTCTTGGGCTCACCATCAACTTGTAGTTGTCCTGACAGTTCAGCAAATTCCTCCTCTGTGAGCCTCATTCCCATATTTTCCAAATTAGTATAGAGGTTATTAGTTTTCATCTTCCCACCTTAGGAAAGAGACAGTGAAGCAACATTTGGAAAAAAAAGTATATATAGCAAAATTTAAAAAAAAATAGTGAAACTATTAACTTTAATGACCACATATTATTAAAACAAAAGAGACAAAACATAAAACATATTTCATGCCTCTGTTATGGTTACATTTCAACAAGACTAAAACCCCAAATAGACCTGTCCACTTGAAGACCCAAAGAGAAAGTCAGGAGAGAGTCAGAATGAGAATTGTATTTCCTTTAGTCTATTCTTTTTGACAAGCCTACATAATAAAACAGGGTTAAGGGGCTCGAACAAATAGAACTACAGGCCACTAACTTAATTACTCAGAACAAAAAGTAGGGTTATTTTTGTTTATTGATTTGACATATTATGTATCATTGTAGCTGACCATTGCTCTTTGAAAATGATCAGGGTTTTTTGTTTGTTTGTATTTCATAGGATTGATTTTTCTTTTTGAGAAAGAGTTGAAAAAAATCTAAGAAGATACTGGACTGCCTGCCAAGAGAGAGTGCATATTAACAGCAGATAAAATGTAGTTATGCTGAAGGAATCATAAATGAAAACTTAAAGAGGGCCAAGGTTCATGCTTAGATGATATATCTGGAGAATCCAGATAATATGCCTTATAATTTTGTTTCTTACTTACTTTTAGGAGACTTCATAGCCTTCAGTAACCTATTACGATATAACTTTCCATTGGCTGTAAGAAAAGTCAGAATTCATGTAATGGTAAAATGAATATGAAATTCACAAAAATAGCACAAGTAGAATCATTTGGAAACAGAAAATCTAGTCTTTTATCAATATACAAAAATTGATTGTATATACTGTTGCAATGAGCAAACCAAAAAGGAAACTAAGAAAGCAATTCCATTTACAAGAGCATCAAAAAGAGTAAAATGCTTAAGAATCATTTTAACAAAAGAAGTACAAAACTTATACTCTGGAGATTATAAAACATTGTAGAAAGAAATTAAAGAAGACCTAAAGAAATGAAAAGACACCTAAGTTTATGGATTGGAAGACTTAATATTGTGAATATGGCAATACTCCCCAAATTGATCCATGGAATCAATGCACTCTTATAAAAAATTCTAGCTGGTTTGTTTGCAGAAATTAATGAGCTGATCCTAATATTCATATGGTAAAGCTGGGGCCCCAAATAGCAAAAATAATCTTGAAAAGGAAAAAAGAAGTGGGGGTCTCACACTTTTTTTTTTTTAAAAGATTTTATTTATTTATTTGAAAGAGAGGCAGTGAGAGAGAGCATGAGCGAGGAGAAGGTCAGAGGGAGAAGCAGACCTCCCTGTGGAGCTGGGAGCCCGATGCGGGACTCGATCCTGGGACTCCGAGATCATGACCTGAGCTGAAAGCAGTCGTCCAACCAACTGAGCCACCCAGGCGTCCCTCACACTTTTTTTATTTAAAGATTTATTGATTTATTTGAGAAAGTGAGCACGCTGGCTTGTGATGTTCATGGGGGGAGGGACAGGGCAGAGGGAGAGAATCTTAAGTAGTCTCCCTGCTGAGCGCAGAGCCCCATATAGGGCTCAATCCCACAACCCATGAGATTATGACCTGAGCTGAAACCAATAGTTGGACACTTAATCAATGGAGCCATCTAGGCACCCCACACACTTTTCATTTTAAAAACTACAAAACTACAGTAATCAAGACAGTGGGATACTGTCATTAAAAAAAAAAGTGGATATATAGATCAATGGAATAGAATTTTGAATCCAGAAATAAGCCTTCCAATTTCTGGTCAATTGACTTTTGACAAGGGTACCAGCACCATTCAGTGAAGTAAGAACGGGCTTTTCGACAAATGGTGCTGGGACAACTGGATATTCACATGCAAAGAGAATATTCTTTTGGATCCCTATCTCACACTATATACAAAAATTAACTCAAGATGGGGCCGTTGGGTGGCTCAGTCAGCTAAGTGTGTGACTCTTGATTTTGGTTTGGGCTGTGATCTCAGGGTCATGAGATTGAGCTCTGCATAAGGTTCTATGCTGGGTGTAGAGCCTGCTTGGGATTCTCTCTCTCCCTCTCTCTCTGCCCCTGCTCAACTCTCTGTAAAAAAATAAAAATAAAAAATTAACCGAAGGTGGATCAAAGACCAAATTATAAATGTTAAAACTATAAAAATATTAGAAGAAAACAGCTGTAAGTTTTCTTAACCTTAGGTTAGACAATGTTTTTTTTTTTTTTATATATGACACCCAAAGCACAAGCAACAAAAGAAAAAATTATAATCTGGACATCAACAAAATTAAAAACTTCTGCACATCAAGGAACACTATCAAGAAAGTAAAAATATAATTCACAGAACAGGAGAAAACTTTTGCAATCATATATCTGATAAGGAACTTGTATCTAGAAAACATAAGGGACTTGTATCTAGAATATATAAAGAACTTCTATGATTCAATAATAAAAAGACACCTAATTTAAAAATGGACAAGGGATATGAATAGATTTTTCTCCAAGGGAGACATACATTTAGCTAATATACACATGAAAAGATGCTTAACATCATTAGCCATCAGGAAAATTGAAACCAGAATAAGATACAACCTCACACTCACTATGAGGTAATCAAAGGACAGATAACAAGTGTTGACTAGGATGTGGAGAAATTGGAACTCTGATGGACTGCTGGTAGAAATGTAAAGTAGGGCAGCCACTCTGGTAAACAGCCTAGCTTCCTCAAATGGTTCAACATAGAGTTACAATATGACCCAACAATTTCACTCTTAAGTTATATACCCAAGATAAAAGAAAATATGTATCCATGTAAAAACTTGTACATGAATGTTCAGAGGAGTATTATTCATAATAGCTAAAATGTGGAAACCATCCTAATATCCATCAATCCAAGAATGGATAGATAAAATGTAGTATGTCCATACACAGCATATTATTCAGCTGTGAAAAGAAACAAAGTACAGTTGACCTTTGAAACAGGGGTTTGAACTCTGCATGGAGTGTTTGCAATGCTGTAAATGTAAATGTAAATGTATTTTCTCTTCCTTACAATTAATTTCTTTCCTTCCTTCTCTTCTCTTCCTTTCCTTTCCTTTCCTACCCTCCCTCCCTCCTTCTCTTTCTTTCTTTCTTTAAGATTTTTATTTATTTAGAGAGAAAAAGAGAGAGAGTGCGAGCAGAAGAAGGGGGAAAGGGTAAAGGTAAAGGGAGAGAATCTCAAGCAGGCTCTGTGCTGAGCATGGACCTGAATGTCAGCTTGTGACCTGAGCTTGTAATCAAGAGTCAGAAGTTTAGCCGACTGGGCCACCCAGGCACCTGTCTTCCTTATGATTTTCTTAATAACACTTTCTTTTCTCTAGCTTACCTACTGTAAGAGTATATAATACATATAGCATACAAAACATATATCAATGGACTGTTTATGTTGTCTGTAGGGCTTCTGGTCAGCAGAAGGCAATTAGTAGTTAAGTTTTTGGAGAGTCAAAAGTTATATACAGATTTTTGTCTGCTCAGGGAGTCAGTGCTCCTAGCTCCCGTGTTGTTCAAGGGTCACCTCTACTGAGAATACGTAACAGGATTGGGATGAACCTTGAAACCATTGTGCTAAGTGAAACTAGTCACAAAGCACCACAAATTGTATGATTCTCTTTATGTGGAACATTCAGAACAGGAAAACGGATAAAGATAGAAAATAGTCATTGCTCAGAGCTGAGGGGCATGGAGAAATTGGAAGGTGACTGTCAGTGGGTCTGGGGTATCTTTCTGGGATAATAGAAGTGTTCTAAAGTCGTTTGCAGTGATGAAGGCAGGATTTTGTGAATATATTAGAATTCACTGAGTTGTATACTTTATTGGGTTAATTGTATGATACGTGCATGATGTCTCAGTAATTCTGTTAAAAATGTTTTACTCCAAATTTTCATCTTTGTGTAACAATGAAATTATAAGGAAGAGAAGGCTTTTTCAATATGATAAACTTATCCTCTTGAGTAGGCTTACTATACTGTATAAATATCTTCCCTTTCTTTTTAATTACTTTATCTTTAATTTCTTCCACTGCTCTCTTATCTCTTTTTTTTTTCCTTCTTTTGGTATAAGCCCTGAAGGGCAACAGCAGACATTTGTTAGTTCTGATGGCAACTTACATCTGAGGAATTGCTTGGTTTCTAAAATAAACTCTAAATGACACTCACAGTTTTTATATGTAGCTTACATTTTGGTTTTTAAAAAATGTTCTATCATATTTTAGAAGAAATTAAAAAGTTGCATGCAGATCCACAAAAATCTAAGTTCCCTGGAAGATTCCACAGACTCTTGTATGACTCACCATCAATCGGCAGTATTTTCAGCATCTCCTCTAGTTCCTTATCTGCAAACTCAATTCCCAGATTTCCCAGAACATTTTTTAGATTATTTGACTCAATCTTCTCACCTTTGAAAATAGGAAATTTGGTATACACCTTCATTTCACATAACAGTAATTATTTCTAATGAAATAATTATTTTAGGATAATTAATATCATCTCCTCATTTTCAGACTGAAGAATAAAGTAAAAATAAAACATTTCAACAACAAAATCAGTGTAGATGTTAGGTCAAATTTATTTCCTTAATATGAACAAGAGAGTTTCTTCTAAAATTAGGGACAGACTACTTTCAGAATAAAATTTGATCTATTGATTAAAAAAATAGATGCTTACATGAATTTTTCTTTGAAAAAGTATTTTAGTTAAAAAAATAAGAATTAAATTATAAATGCAATGAAGGCATTACCTCAATCAATTTTAGGCTCCATTCTGATTTTCTGTGTCATTCTATAGGTGGTTATTAATCACTGGTGAACTGAATTATATTATTGACATAAACAACAGAGATTATAGAACTTGAAAGCAAGAGATAGTATGGTAATTTCATTGTAAAAACCGATAATTTTATATCAATACATGAAACATTAGAGACAAATACTTCATTAACAAATAAAGAGAAATACCAGAATTTAGAAGTCAATGATGGAGTACTAGGAAATATCAGAAAAAAACAAAATTTAATGTAGATAATAGGAATCCTAATTTTATGGTAACTTTTCACTCACCTGTAAAATCTGTGATGTTTTCCATCAGTGTTTCTAGAGGAATTTTCTCATCAACTATAGAAGAAGATCAAAATCACAGTATATTATATTATAGATCTCATATGTTATAGATCTCATATATCATATAGATCTCATATTATGAGATACAATACAAAGTTGGTGGAAAAACATAGGAACAACTATAATAGTTGCACTTCTATGGGTCAGGCCTTATCCTAATTGTTTTATATGTTTATTTAACAATTTTTTAAAAAGATTTTATTTATTTATTTGACAGAGAGATCACAAGTAGGCAGAGAGGCAGGCAGAGAGAGAGGGCGAGGCAGGCTCCCCGCTGAGCAGAGAGCCCAATGAGGGGCTTGATCCCAGGACCCTGATATCATGACCTGAGCCGAAGGCACAGGCTTAACCCACTGAGCCACCCAGGAGCCCTTAACAAATATTTTTGAACACATTTTCTAGATTATTATTCTCTCCAGTTTTTAAGATTAGCATGAATGAGAGGAACAACCCAACATGAAAACCATACAATTGCAGTGATGCAATTTGGCCTATAATATCTCAAATTTATTTGTGTTAGAGGAAGTTATTCAGAAGTGAGTGCACTGAAAGAATGCTCCATTCTCGTATTCAGAATTGGAAAGACTACTAACCATGATACTTGCAGAGAGTATGAAAGTCACACCTATAACACATATAAAAAATCTGTTTCAATTTTGACTTTGTTAACTGGATACTCATCAACTCAAATGACATTCTCCATGTTTTAGTCATTGCTGTGTTGTATCACCACTTGGCTCTTGGGCTTTCCCTTCCCCTTATGGAAAAGGACATTTCTTTCCTTAAAGGTTCTTTTAACTAAACTCTCTCCAGGGTTAACCAGTGTATCTGATAACATCCTTACCACCAACATGTATGTTTTCAACTAGATCTTTAAGTTCTGTATCTGCAAGCTTGATCCCCAGGTTGTTCAGAACGGTGTCCACGTTGTTGATATTGACTTTCCCACCTAAGAAATATAACAGTGCATAAAGAATATTAAATGACCCCAAAGGACAAGTGCTTACACTCTTTTGATACACATATCCCATTGTGAATTTCTTAAACAGTAGATCATTACTCATATAATTTGCACACTGTTTCAGACAGATTATATACTCACTAAAGCCTATTCAAGGATTCCCCCAAAGTCTACTACTTACCTAAAGTAAGGAATATTTGCTCTAAAGTGAACATAATAAAAAAAAGAATAATTTGGGAAAATTGCCACTTCTTTGGTGCCAATACACTTGTATTGTTTACTAGTAGAATATAACTCGTTCACTAGTAAAATATACCTCTCCATTAAACAAATAAAGTAAAAAAAATAAATTAATTAGTGTTCAACAATTTTAACACAGAGACCAAATATTTTAAGCCCTCAACTACAAAGTTTGAATTAAGGCTACTTCCCTTGAGATTTGTCTTGGGGACCAGCCTACACAAACACAAGGTTTTAAAGGGCACTCAGTACTGAAATTAGTTTGAAAAAGGTATAGAAATAGAGGCTCAGAGTATGGACAGGTCTCTCAATAAGTGAATGAGAAAGGGAAGAAAGAGATTGAGTTGTGGCCAAAGAGGGGTATGAAGAGTTTTAGTTTGCTTATTTTATAGGATGGGATACGCTGAGCATGTAGATGGGCTGAAAGGAAGGCCTGTCCATTGAGGAAGAGGTTGAAAATGGTGAATGGGATGAAGTCTTAAAGATGTGGGAGAGAATGGAGTCAATCCTGGTAAGCCTTGAAGAGGAAGAGCTACTTTTCACTCATCCTTTGATACTAGGACGGGTATGCTTAAAGATACCTGTAAAGGTAGGGATTGGGGATAGAAAGCTGAGGGCTATCACTCTTGCTAGCCTCAATTTTCTTGGAGCATTGAACAAAATCTGGTGGAGAAAAAATAAATGGTGTTCAATAAATGCTCAGGGAATTCTGGTACTGGAGGTAAATATTCTTTAGTTCTCAACAGTTGTAGATTGACTTTTGATGAATGAATTCAGTCTATTTTTTTTCTGCTATTTATTAAATTCCCTGAATCATTGCTAATCCTTTCTATATTTTTTTGCTATGCAAACTTGAAATTTGGTATTTTTCTTCCTGAAAATTTGGAAAATGACAAGAAAGTGTGGTGCTTTACTTCCAAGATAGAACATGAGATTATCTGCTAAAATAAAGATTGAACTCTAAAAAAGTATACATTTGCAATCAGTATATATGACAGATGGCAGCAAATTCATATTTCAGAAACAGTATAAAATGAAGATCTCATATTCATTTGTATTCTCATTATGTTTCTCACCCACCTTTAAGAGACTTCACACCTTCTAGCAACCTGTTCTTGAAGACTTTGTTATCATCTATAAAAAAAGGGCACATTTAAGGTCATGGTGAAATGATGTGGCTTTTCACTAAAATTATTTCAGTAAAACTGGAATTTTCATGATATACTCTATGATATACTCTAGAAATTTCCCCCATTAATATAAAGTATGAGAGAAAATTAGGGAAAGTTTATAACACGGTAAGTCTATCCAAAATTTAGCACACAAGGTGCCCTATAATATACACAACTTTTTTGGTAACAGCACCTCTGACCTTTTATACCCTCACAGTTTAACACCCCTCTTTCCCTTGTTTACTTCCCACAATTGCCTGTAGCTATCTACAAGGTAAGGGTATCCTCAGAAATTTATTCCCTTCAATGGTATGAGTCAGTATGCTGGGGATGCTTATCCCAAAACTGAAAGATAAACTGCATAGATGGAAAATTCCCTCAGGAATAAGTAAACATTTAAATTATTTTGAGATGGGTATAATTTTTAAATTTATTTATTTTTGCATCTTAGCAAATGGGGATAGTTTGAGTTTTAAAAAAGAGCTCAAAAGGAAACAAAACAAAACAAATGAACATGGGGGAAAAAAAGAGAGAATAAAACCAAGAAACAGACTCTTAACTATAGAGAACAAACTGATGGTCACCAGAGGGGAGGTGGGTAGGGAGATGGCTGAAATAGGTGATGAGGATTAAGGAGGCCCTTGTGATGAACAGTGGGTATGGAAGTGCTGAATCACTAAATTCTACAACTGAAACTAATATTACACTGTATGTTAACTAACTTTTAAAAACCCTTTAAGGTCACATCAATATTTGAAATATTTACCATTGAAAGGCAGACTTTTCATCAGCTTCAAACGTTCCTTATCTGTGAATTCTATTCCCATGTTTTTCAGAAGAGTTTTCACATCTTTAGCATCAAGCTCCCCTCCTTAAAAAAGGCAGACATCATGACATATATGAATTTAAAGGATCATTTAATGATTCCAAATAGGAAAAATCAATCTATAGCTACATAGCTTGAATACGTACAGAATAAAGAACGAAGGCCAATGAGACCTCTCCAAGTATACTATGACATTCACAAAAAAAGAATTTGATCTTTAAATGCTAACAAAAGAAGTCACAATCATATTGACAATGACAAAGCAATTCTGAACCCAGTGAAACTTACATTGTGTATCTGTCTTTTCAATTAGAATACTGTCAATTAATTATTCAAATAATTATATCAAATAAGATCTGTTAGTCTCATTTTTATAAGTTTTCTGCAGTTTTTACCAAAATTTTACTTCATATATTATTTTACTAATATAGAATTTGGCTATATTGTATGGTGACTAACATAACATTAAAAAAAAAACCTAGTACCTGGGCCCCTTTATTAAAAAAAAAAAAGAATTTGGCTGTTCTAAAGTGAAGAACAAAATATATAAATAAAATATATACCAGAAAATACATAAATTGTTAGTAATTTAATGAATAAGGAAATAAATGCCATAACTAGGTGGCAATTGAGGGATAATGATAAAATATAATTACTATAAATACTAAATGTCTTGGATAGATAATTTTTCACTTACCTGTAGTAACTTTGACTTCATCCATCACCTCTTTCAGACCAACCATCCTATTAGCTACCAAAAAAGGCACAATGCAAATAATGTCAGAAGTACAGAACACAAACGTAAGACACATATTTTGTGGAAACAATTCCATGAAAAATTCCCTGGATCTCAGGGAGTTAAAATGATCTCCGTTAATACAAAGGTCTCTTATATCTTAGAAACTGGGTCAGGAAAATTGTGCTCTTCCCAGTGTTTTGGATGCCATTATAAGCCATAGTTGAAGATATCGGAGTTGACTAGGTATTCTGGAAACTTTACTTCATGTAGCAACAAACAGCTGAGAAAGGGACCATTAATCTAGCTTGGTATGTTTTAAGATTGCTTCCTGCAGGAGATAATTCATGAACTATATTAATGTATCAGAGCGGCTAATCTAAAATATGGAGGGATGGAAAAAACTTCACATGGAGAAGCTGAGAAAAGGGAAAAGTAGAGGGGCATCATGCTATGTGTTTGAAACTACAAATAGTTCAACATGGCTTGAACAGAAGGAAAATGAGAGAAGATATATCCAGATGGGCAGATGGAGACTGAAGGTCTCATGCACTATGATAAGAATCTTTGAATTCATTTTAGAGCGAAGATTTCAGTAGACAGAAGGATAGATAGAAAAATGGGCCTGTTGACTTCTCTATAAATAGATTTTCAAATCCTTTTTATTTTGCTTTCTTATTATCTAGACCTATTAGATCCTGACAGTACCCTCTGCAATTCTTGGTATACACAGGGAAAGGTGATGCTACTTTGATTAATTGTAATGATGATCCAAGATTTACTCTGACTTTAAAATAAGGCTCTCCAGGGGCACCTGGGTGGCTCAGTCAGTTAAACCTCTGCCTTCAGCTTAGGTCATGATCCCAGGGTCCTAGGATCAAGACCCGCATCAGTCTCCTTGCTCAGCAGTGAGCCTGCTTCTCCCTCCCCTTCTACCTGCTGCTCTGCCTACTTGTAATCTCTCTCTCAGGGTTTGTGTCAAATAAATAAATAAGATCTTTAAAAAAAATAAAATTAGGCTCCCCTCCTAGTATCCATAGATAAACGAATGGATAAAGATGTGATACACACACACACACAGGCAAATATTTTTTAGCCATAAAAAAGGATGTGATCTTGCCATTTGTAACAACAATGCGGATGGAGCTAGAGGGTATAATGCTAAGTGAAATAAATCAGAGAAAGACAAATATCACACAATTTCACTTATCTGTGGTATTTAAGAAACAAAACAAATGAACAACAACAACAAAAAACCAAAAAGAGAGAGGAGACAAACCAAGAAACAGACCCTTAACTATAGAGGACAAACTGGTGGTTACCAGAGGGGAGGTCTGTGGGAGAACGGATGAAATTTATGATGGGGCTTGATGAGTACACCTGTCATCATGAGCACTGAGTAATGTATAGAATTATTGAATTACTATACCGTACACTTGAAATAATATAGCATAGTATGTTAACCTTATAGGAATTAAAATTTTAAAAACTTAAATTAAAAAAATAAAATTAGGCTCTCCTCCAACCTCTCTAATATGCATCTGTCAAATCAATCTATTTTTAAACACATCAGATATAAAGCAAAATAGAAGATGCCTTGAAGATATCTAATGCTCACCATCAACTTCTAGGTTTTCTGAGAGATTTGCAAGTTCCTCTTCTGTGAGCTCAATTCCCAATTTTTTTAGAGTGTTGTCCAGCTCATTTGTACGAACCTTCCCCCCTTAGAAAAGAGACAATGTAGGAATTATGAAAAAAGTATATAAGTATATTATACCAAAATTTTGCATGCATATCAACATTCTGTTTATTGGTTTTTATAAGGTGAGGTGATGAATGTGGTAATCATTTTGCAATATATAAGTGTATCAAATATCACACTGTATACTTTAAACCTACGTGTTATATGTCAATTATGCACCAATAAAGTTGATAAAGAAAAGACTATCCCATGGCCAACTGACTGAGGAAGAAAAAAAAACTGAATCTGAGCCACTTTGTCTTCCTGTTCCTATGTGTCTACAAGTAAAAAAAGGGATGACTTTACTGATTGGAGT
Organism: Lontra canadensis; assembly: GCF_010015895.1. NCBI lineage: Eukaryota > Metazoa > Chordata > Mammalia > Carnivora > Mustelidae > Lontra > Lontra canadensis. The sequence goes on from NW_022631035.1 coordinate 15,842,138, forward strand.
GATTTATTCTGACCATCAGGGGAAACTGGGCTGCTGCTACTACACAGTGGGGATAGGGATAGATATGTCTAAAATGTAGGACACCTGCTGGTATCCCCTTGTTCTGTGATTAAAGCTAATTGTAAATTAAATAATGCAATACAACAGAGACAGGTCCGACAATGGCCCTTATCCTTCAGGAACAAAATTTAGGATCACCCACCAGGTAAGGAGTTAGGAGCAGCTGAAGTGCTTGGTGAGAGAGAGGGCAATACGAAATGGAAATGCAAAAGGCAAGATAAATACTAACTATATCCATGTGACCAGTTGCTAAAGGACTGCCCAAGACTGTAACAGTTATGAGTATTTAACCAATTCTTTTCTTTTTATCTCCTCCTCCATTTTCCCTGCATCTACATAAGATTTGTGAACAGAAGATTTGTGAACAGTAGCTAGTCTTATATCATTGTTTAAATTATAGGATGTCAAGGAAGAATGTGAGTCAATTAGAAAATGAACATAACCTAGAGATGGATAGAGTGATAGCTGGGATTTTGAAACATATTCTGAGAAGAGGGTTAGCATAGTTTTGGTTGTATGAGAAACTGTGATTACTGTTTTTATTAGAAATATAGGAGAGGCTAAAAGATATATATATATATGTGTGTGTGTGTGTGTATATATACACACACACACACACATATATATATATATATGGCTGCCAAGTTGCCAAGGGGAAGATGATGGTAGACTGTGACTGTGTCAAATTGGCTAAACTGGAATTATATTTCTAGGATTTCCCTCACCTATAGAGTTCTGGCAGGCCACAGAAAATTTTGCAGGAGATCTGGAAGGCACAAGTGAAGGAGCTGCTCCTATACTCTAAAGGTCAGTGTCAGGGAGACCCTGGGGTGGCTCAGTCAGTTAAACGTCTCACTCCTCAGGTCATGATCTCAGGGTTGTGAGGTTGAGCTTAAGATTTTCCACCTTGGGGCACCTGAGTGGCTCAGTGGGGTAAGCCTCTGCCTTGGGCTCAGGTCACAATCTCAGGGTTCTGGAATAGAGACCCACAAGGGGTTCCCTGCTCAGCAGGGAGCCTGCTTCCCCCCCTCTCTCTGCCTCTCTGCCTACTTGTGATCTTACTCTCTGTGTCAAATAAATACATAAATCTTTAAAAAAAAAAGATTTTCTACCTTTTCCTATGCTCCTACTCCCCACCACATCCCTGCCCTGGCTCACACACACTCTCTTTCTCTCTCAAAAAATATTACAATCAATCAATCAATCATAAATGTCGGTGTCGGGTTCCAGGTGCCATTACAGCCCCTGATAATGTTCTTAATCTTCTGGATTGCCTTGTTGGCAGAGGGTGGAAGCCATGCATCCAGATCTGGCTCTCACCACTTCTAGTCTTGGGCTAAGCACATGTCTATCTCCTTGGAGAGAGATGCCAGTTTCTTTCTCAGGTCACTTACAGTCTTAAGGGTGGGAGAAACAAGAGAGACATGAATTCCAGTTTGTCCTCATGGGTTCTAGTTTTTTCTTGTTGTTGTTTTCATACCAGTTTTTCCTCCTGAGTGCTGGCATTGCTGACTATGTTGATTTCAGGGCCATAGGCCCACCACCAAAAGCAGAGGTGACAGTTTTCAAAGACTTCTTTACCAGCTCTCACAATTGCATAAAATCTAATCCTTACAATAAATCTTTTATTCCATGTCACTCATAGTGATTTTGCTTCTTTAATAAAGCCCTAATGAATATAATAATCATAAATTCTATTAAAGTAAAACAGAACAAAAAAGAGAAATTTTGTGTCTTTGTATAATCACCTTTGAACAAAGCCCAAATCCCAAACAGACTTGTTCAAGGATACAAAAATCAGGAAAACAGTTAAAGTTAGATCTTGTCTTAATAACAAGCCTATATAGGGGTGGCTGGGTGGCTCAGTAGGTTAAAGCCTCTGCTTTTGGTTCAGGTCATGGTCTCAGGGTCCTGGGATGGAGCCCCGCATTGGGCTCTCTGCTCAGCAGGGAGCCTGCTTCCTCCTCTCTCTCTCTCTGCCTGCCTCTCTGCCTACTTGTGATCTCTGTCTGTCAAATAAATAAATAAAATCTTAAAAAAAATAACAAGCCTATATAACAAAACAAATTAAGCAGTTAAAGCAAGTGAAACTGCAGACAACCAATCTAATACTTGTACGTAATAAATAGGGGCTGTATATATATAATGTTTTTTGCATGAGTTTCTATATTAGCTACCCATAGAATTGACCAAATCCCTTGAACAAGGCTAACCCTTCCTTTCTCTTATGCTGTGACTTCCTAGGTTTGATTGTTTTTTTGGTGGGAGAGGGATGTACACAGTTGAAAAAAAATGCGAGTATATGGAATTTCCTATAAGATAAAAATATATGCTGTTACTGGTTAAGATGTGGATATACTGAAAATAATAATAAATAAGTAATGATACCAAAGCAAGGAGCCAGGATTCATAATTGAATGGTGTCAAGTTGGGGAAGTCAGACAATATGAATTTTAACTGGGTTTCTTACTTACCATAGAGAGATTTCATACCCTTCAGCAACCCATCCTGATATACCTTCCCAGCAGCTGTGAAAAAAGCCGTAATTCATGTAATGGTGAAACTAACATAGAATCACAAAAATGGCCTGAATTAAATAATTTCAGAAAAAACATTTTAAGAAGACTTGTCTCTAATTTTTAGATTACTTCATCTTATATAGCAAAGTTTGGAAACAGAAACTTCTTTCATGGTGACAAACCTTCCTATTCCAGTACCCGAGAGAGTCTACTTGCTCAAACATGAGTATAGCCAACCTTTCTTTCTTTCTTTTTTTTTTCCCCCAATTTTTAAAATTTAAATTCAGTTTAGTTAACATTCAGTGTTATTAGTTTCAGGGGTAGAATTTAGTTATTCATCAGTGGCATATAACACCCAGTGCTCATTACATCATGTGCCCTCCTTAATGCCCATCACCCAGTTACCCCATCTCTCACCAACTCCCCCTCCAGCAACCCACAAATTGTTTCTTATAGTTAAGAATCTCTTATGGTTTGCCTTCCTCTCTGTTTTTATCTTATTTTATTTTTCCTTCCTTTCCCCTATGTCCATCTGTTTTATTTCTTAAATTCCACATATGAGTGAAATCATATAGAACTTCCCTTTCTTTTTATTTCTGCTTATCTTTATTCTTTTCTTCACGGATCTCCAATCTCTCTCTCTTCCCTTCTCATGCTATAAACAAATTAGTGGCTTGACAAATAACAACATGTTTAGTTATTAATGTCCACTCTTGTCTAAAGGGTTACTTAATTTCCATTATAAATGCTAAGACAGGTTGCTATATACCTTCAGGTTGCTATATACCTTAGAACTCAATTTAATATTTTTTCTTTTGTACTTTTTTTTTTTTTTAAAGATTTTATTTATTTATTTGTCAGAGACAGAGGGAGAGAGAGTGAGCAAGCACAGGCAGACAGAGAGGCAGGCAGAGGCAGAGGGAGAAGCAGGCTCCCCGCCAAGCAAGGAGCCCGATGTGGGACTCGATCCCAGGACGCTGGGATCATGACCTGAGCCGAAGGCAGCCGCTTAACCAACTGAGCCACCCAGGCGTCCCTCTTTTGTACTTTTGAAGAAAAATAAACAGAAATGAATTTGGAGATATTTACGCAGACGTAAAGACCCATGAAAGACCATGGCCCTTCTATGATAGCTCACCATCAACTGGCAGGGTTTTCAGCAGTTCCTCTTTTTCCTTATCTGTGAGCTCAATCCCCAGGCTTCCCAGGAAATTTTTCAAGTCACTAGGATCAATCTTCTCACCTTTCAAGAGGGGGGATGGTACATGTATGAGCTTCTGGTACTCTCAGAGTATCTCAAGTTATAAGATACACTCTCTTGCCCCTTAATGAGATGCCAATTTCAAGATGAAGAGTTAGGCAAAGATAGTCTCAATTGTAGAACCATTGAGAATGATTTACGGTATTTATAAAATACTGTATTTAATATAAATTAAAGGGAGTGTTTTCTGAAGTTGGAAAAGACAACTTCCAGAATAAAATCTGTTGAGTGAATTAAAATAATGTAGAATTGTATCTAAATTATTCTTCAAAAACATCTGATTGTTTTGGCAAGAATTATTGATGATTTCAGTGAATACATTATCTTAATCACTTCTAAGCTTCACCATATACATTTCTAGGTTATGTTCAGTTAAACATTTGTGACATGAAGCCTTTACTTACATAAGCAACAGAAAACTTAGGATTTAAAATTAACATATAGTCTTGTATTCTATTGCAGAAGCCTTCCTAATGCCAGCCCAAGGGGTCTTAGAAGCATGTATTTAATAATGAAACATCAGAATTAAGTAAGATACTAGAAATACTACTTTAAAAACTAATATAAAGGGCTGAAACCCTAGATTTACCTTAACTTCTCATTTACCTGTAAAATTAGCTTTCATTTCATTCATTGGTCTTTTTAATGAAATCTTCCTATCAACTGTAGGAGAAAATCAAAGTCACATGAGATAAAAAAGACTCAGAAAATACTGTGAAAGAAAACACGGGAGTAAAGATAATAAATCTTATTAACTTTGTGTCAGGCACTATCTTAAGTACCTCATTTATGCTTACTTAAGAAATATCTACTGAACAATATTTTTCTAGGCTATTGATTTATGCAATTTTTATTTCCTTTAATATTAGAAAGAAAAACTTAAATACAAAAATATATCATTTCAGAAATATAAATTTTACTTAGAGTTTTATAATATTTCAAACCCATATGTGTTAGTAATTAGAAGACATTCGGAAGTACCATCATCTAAGTTGCCTGCATTTTTCTATTCAAAATGTGGAAGACTGTTTTCTAGCGAACATAAGATGGGTAAAGAGCATAAAAGACATACATACAAAGTGTGATGTTTTCATGTTGATTTCGGTAATTGCCTGCTTGTATGCTGGTTACTTGTTTTGCTGATATTTATGGCTTCTTGATTATTTTCAGGGTAGATGACCATTCCTAAGGCCCCTTTCCCTCAGACCACTGGCTATGGTTCTTAAACTCTCCCAGCATGTAACTATGGTATCTGAAAACTTGCTCACCATCAGCAGGGAGATTTTTAGTCAGAGCCTTAAGTTCCTTATCTGATATCTTGATTCCCATATTATCCAGTATAGCACTCAAGTCGTTGACATTGAATTTCCCATCTAAGGAGAGAGACAGTCCATGAAGAAAATTATGTAACTCCAAAAAAGAGGTTCTTAAACCTTGATGTGAATTTCATGAACTATATATCTGTGTTCACAAAGATTGCATACAATTTCGGCGGGTCATATATTCTTTAAAGCCTATTCACAGACATCCCCCCTCCCCAAGTAGTAGGGTTAATGATTCTTGTTGTAAAGTGTGGGGAAAAAAACCCATCAATTTTAGAACAAGAGACTAAGGACTTTATGTCTATAGAGAAAGTCAGCTAGGACATTAGAATTAAGGTCCTTCTCTTGAGACTTGTCTTGGGGACCAGACTATAAAACGCAAGGTTTTAAACAGCACTGAATAAATGCTAAGTAGAATTCAAGTTCTGGAGGAAAATCTGTTTTACTTCTGAACAATATTTTGTTACTTGTTCAGAAGTAAAGTAGTAAAAATATTTAATCTGATGACCGAACTCCCAGGTTAGTACGTGTTGGCAGCTGATTCATTTCCCTGAGTCAGTGCTAATCTTTTCTGTTATGTTTTGCTATCCAACTTGAAATCTCGTATTTGTTTTCTTGAAAAGTTTGGAAAATCTTGGAAAAGTACAAGATTTTCTTCCTAGATATAAAGTAAAAGATTGGCAGCTAAGTGAAGCTTGATCTTCAGTGGGAGCATAAATTTACAATCAGTGTAGAGAGAGAGCAGCATCCACTAATGTCTTGGAAACAGTATAAATGCGGAGATGCCGTATTTGTCTGCACTTCATTATGCTGCTCACATACCTTTTAGAGACTTCACAACTTCTAGCAACCTGTTTTGAAAGATCTTGTCATCTTCTATAAGAAAAGGCAGAATTGAAGTCACAGAGAAATGTGGAAAATCATTAGGATACTCTTAGGATAAATGGCTTTTCAAGAGTTTTCACTAGAAATTTCTCTTATAAAAAAATTTGAGAGAAAATTGGGTGAAATTTAGCACATCAGGCATTCAACAACACACACACCCCTTTTCTTCTGCCCAATCTCGCTTTTTTCACTTCTAAATAATCCTTTTCCTCTTTCTACAAATCCCAGATCACCCCCCTTTTTTTTTTCATTCTTGATAATAAGACTCATCATAATGGAAATGCTATTTCCCAATCTAAAAGTAAAACTGTGTAGATAGGGATTCATTTCGGGTATAAATGGACATTCTAAAAAAATTTTTTTAGATAGACTTTCTTTTTCCTGGAACTGAGGAAATGGAAATAATTTTAGAGGTTCTCACAGACACCGAAATCTAAAGCCTCTTTTTGGTCACATTAGTATTTAAAACATTTACCCTTAGAAGGATGACGTTTTATCAGGTCCAAGAATACTTTATCTTTGAGATCTTTCCCCAGGTTTTCCAGAACAGTTTTCACACTGTTGAGATCAGCCTTTTCTCCTTAATAAAAAGATTAAAATAATGACCTCCAATGAATTTAAGTACAATCAAATGGTTGCAAATAATAAAACTAAATTATGATGCCCATACAAAATGAGGATAAGCTGGGGGAAGTGAGGGTTGCTGAGCTCTGACCAATTACACTAAGGTAATGTCATTCACAGAAACATAATTGGTTTTCTAAAGGCTAATAAGAGAGGGCAATCTCACTGGTAATCATGATAATGTACCTGCAGGACTTCCAACTATGGAGAACATAATTAACCAAGGGCCCCATCTTCTGCTTTGAAATTAATCTGTTTTTTTTGCACAAAATCCACACCTACCATTGGCACTGGTCAAGGGCTAGGTGCAGCTCCTAAGGGAGCCCAGTTCCTGGGGAATATGATGACTTTAACCAGGGGATTTTTTAAAACAGATTATTTATTTGAGGGAGAGAGAGCAAGAGCACAAGTTGGGTGGAGGAGCAGAGGGAGAGGGAGAAGCAGACACTTTGCTGAGCAGGGAGCCTGATGCGAGGCTAGATCCCAGGACCTGACCTCATCCCATGACCTGACCATCCTATGACCTGAGCTGAAGGCAGAGGCTTAACCGACTGAGCCACCCAGGTGCCCCTGACCAGAGGATTCTTGAAAACAGTATTGCCAGACCTTCCTCAGACTGCAGGGCAGTCTTGGATGCTTTCACCCAAACTTTTCTTCCTCTTTCCTTCACTTGGTGTCAGATTTGCAGTGCACTCTGACAACCTCCCAGTGTTTTCACCTCCCCTCCTTATTTTCTCTTAGGCATTTCCCATAATAATGTCCTTCACATGTAATCCTGCTTCTTGGAAGGCTTGAACTAACATATTCAAAATGACAATGATAAGAAATGGGTATTATATATATCTCTTTTGTTAATTAGCAAACAGCAGACAGTGTATCTTAATTCTATTGACATAAGGAAATATTATTTCTTCTTTAAGTGATTACCATGGTCTTTTCCAAAGATCATTTCACCTTTTATTGTAGATTTTGGCTGTCTTAAAATAAGCAAAATGAAGTGTTTTAGTGGAAAATAACATCAGAAAATACTCTGACTTCTGGGCTACTGGATATGAAAACATTAAACAAATAGGAGGTAAAAATGATAGAATTAGCATAGCAATTAAGGCATGAAGGAAAACAGTTACTATAAAAATTAGGCTTCTATGTTTATATTAACTTCTCACTCACCTGTAATAGCTTTCACTCCATCCATTACTTCACTCAGATCAGCTTTTCCATCAGCTTTGAAAGGGGAAAATTGAGAAATGTAATCAAGTCATGAGCTCCAAAAACATATATAAAGGACATATATTGATGGAAAATGATAGGTAAGTTCCACTAATATCATAATTTTACCCACACTTTCATTAAATCTCTGAATTTCAGGGATCTATGTATTTGCAAAAAGATGTCATGGATACTGGAGTTTGCAGAAAGAAAAAGGTACCTTTTCCAGTGTTTCTGGATCATTGGTATTGGTCAGCTAATGGGGAACCGTGAGGGCCACAGCTCATATAGGAACCACTACTGGGTGGAAGTAGGCTGTTAAATGATTGTATCTCAGAGTACGTAGTACATGAGCAAGTTAAAATATCAGACTTTAACTAAAGGAAAAGGGAATGCGTAGAAAGAGCCTTCCACATGGAAGAGAGTCTGAGAAATGTAGAAACAAAACAAAACAAAACAAAAACCTGCCAAAAACCTAGGCACAATATATACATTGTATACATAAGCAAGGTATGGAGAACTATAGTCAGTTCAGCATGAAGAATAAAGTATGATTTTTTAAAAATTTTTTAAAAAAATATTTTATTTATTTTTAAATTTCTTTTCAGTGTTTCAGAATTCATTGTTTATGCACCACACCCAGTGCTCCATGCAATAGGTGCCCTCCATAAAGTATGGATTTGGAAGAGGAAAGCTGATATAAGAGAGTCAGGTTGGGCTGAGATTATTGAGGGATTTGTAAGCTATTTTAAGAAGCTTAGCCTTCATCTACTAGGCTATATAGAATCATTGAAGGGAAGTTCAGGAATGATGTGGACTGATTTATATTTTCTTTTAACTTTCTTTAAATTATAATTACTTTTATCATTACAAAATTACATTTGCATTGAAATATAGAGTGATGTCATCAAGACGGTGACATAGGTTGTTCCCAAATTCAGCTGGGTCTTCACAAAAAGACCATCTTGCAAATATCCACAGACAAGTCACCATTATGAAAATCCCAGAATATAGGATATGAGAATAAGGGTGAAGCACCTCCCTGAACTATAGAGACTGAGAAGGACTGCCTTAGAAGGGTAAGAGAATCGGCTACACTTGAACTGTACTACCCCTCTCTTAGGCTGGTATAGTGCTGCACTGAGAGGGCCTCCCAGAGCTACATTTTCTCTGTTGGGAAAAAGAGAGCCCAAGGTGGACATCTAACTCCTCCAGAACTGTGGATTGCTTCCTGGAAGACCCAGTTGGGTCTTGTCCCATAGATAATGTGGGAGGAATCTGTGGGACTTGACCAATGGAGATCAGATTGAAATGGGGGAAGGGAGAATGACTTATAGCAACCAGAATTTGGATCTTGGCAGACTGTTTCTCCTAGCAGCAGTACCTGAGTAGCTATCCTAGACAGTGGCTTTGCCCATCTGCAGAGCCAAGCTGGTTTCTTGGGAACTCTGCCTGATTTGGGTCCCAGCCAATAAGCCACCCTGGTCTTGGGGCCTGTTCTGCCACCCCACCCAGGTAAGAAAGCAAATTCATGGCTTCTGCCTATTGCTGAGTATAGCCTTCTGTCCCACCTGACCAGGAAACCTATTGAGAGCATTCCAGAGGCTGTGTAGGTCACCCTACAGTTCCTCTTGCAGCACTGCCTGAGTGAAGAGCCCAGCCATTGGCTCTGCCCATATGTAGACAAACCCACATCTAACATCATACTCAGTAGTGAAAGGTTGAAAGCCTTTTCTCTAAAATCAGGAATAAGACAAAGGTGCTCATGTCCACTATTTCTGTTCAACACAGTACTCTAAGTCTTAGCCAAAAAAATTAGGCAAGAAAAAGAAATAAAAGGCATCAGAACCAGAAAGGAAGAGTAAAATTGTCTCTATCTGCAGATCACATGATTTTAGATACAGAAAATCCTAAAGACTAAAAAACAAAACAAAACAAAACAAAACAAAAAAATAACCAAAACCAACAAATCTTGTTAGATTTAATCAATGAATTCAGTAAAGATGCAGGATACAAAATCAACATATAAAAATCAGTGGTGTTTCTCTATACTAGTAATGAATTATCAGAAAAAGAAATAAAACAATCTCATTTACAATAGCATCACAAACAATTAAGGGCTTAGGAATAATTTTGGAAGAGACACCCAATAAATGGAAAGATATCTTGTGTTCAAAGACTGGAAAAATTAATAATGCTAAAATGTCCATACTAAGCCAAAGCTGCCTACAAGTTCAATGCAATTCTCATCAGGATCCAATGGCATTTTTGACAGATATATAAAACATAACCCTAAAATTCATTTGGAACCACAAAAGCCAAACCAATCCTGAGAAGAAGATCAAAGCTGGGGTATCACACTTTTTTATTTCAAACTATATTACAAATCTATAGTAATCAAAAGAGTATGGTATTGACATACAACACACATGCTTTAGACCAATGAAAGAAAATTAATGGCTTAGATATAAACTCATACATACATGGCCAACTAATATCTGACAAGGGAGCTAAGAATACTCAGTGGAGAAAAGGAAGTGTCTTCATTAAATGGTTCTTGGAAAATTGGGTATTCACATGTTAAAGAATGAGATTATCCATTTTTTTAACTATTTTGTTACATTTATTTGTTTATTTATTACTTGCCAATGAAATTTTGTTTTGATTACATAGTAGTTTTTTTTTTTTTTTTTTTTTTGTCAGAGACAGAGGGAGAGAGAGTAAGCGAGCACAGGCAGACAGAGAGGCAGGCAGAAGCAGAGGGAGAAGCAGGCTCCCTGCCGAGCAAGGAGCCCGATGCGGGACTCGATCCCAGGACGCTGGGATCATGACCTGAGCCGAAGGCAGCCGCTTAACCAACTGAGCCACCCAGGCGTCCCTACATAGTAGTTTTATAGTAAGTGCTAATATATGATAAGGCAAATCTCCATTCTAGTTTTCTTTTTTCATAATTTTCTTGGCTATAGTTGGGAATTTCTTCTTTCATTTGTTCTTTTAAATCATTTCTAAGTTCTTATGATAACACCCCATTGGGATTCTGAAAATTTTTATTAAATATTCTATATTAAATATTTCTGAGAGGAAAGTGTTAAAGCAGAGGGTCTATAATCCATTAACTTCCCTTACTGAGGGGGATATGCCTTTGGAGGAAAGAAAAGAAGGCAAGTGACTTTAATATCTTTAATATCTTTGTCAAATGATCCTCTAGATAAACAGACTAATGGTATTTGTTATAGGAAGAGACTTTATGTTAGAAATGTCCTTAACAGTAAGTCTCTCGCTAAGAATAACCTACAGTAAATAGGGCCCATGACTTATGAGGCATGGCTCACTGGAAATGTAACACAGTCTATAGAACTCTCTGAAGAGGCTTCATAATTTAAATCCTTCTGTTGTGTAAGGTGACCTTGTGGTCTTCGTACAGAGACTTCATCTATTCTGGGTCAGAATGGTATGTCCAACATGGGAAGGAAGAAAACTATGGAGCTGTCTTTGACATCTTGGACCTGTTTTGATTTTTTGATTGCTTTTATCCTTGACATTATTTAGTAAAGCTTGATACTTGATAAGATCTCTGTTTCATGTGAGTCTGATTTAACATATCTGATCTTGTATGTTAGTGCTTCAAGGACATTAATTTTTTGTTTTATGTTCCATTTAAGATTTTATAGTTTTTTTCATATGAACCATATTTCTTCTTTTTTATGTTCAGTTTGCCTATTTCTTACAAAATTCATTCCTAGATATTTTATGGTTTGATATTTTTCCCATTTCTATTTCTACTTGTTTATTGTGAGCTTAGGGAAAGCAATTAAGTTTTGCACATTTATCTTATGTTGAGCCAACCTGAACAAAAATGTCTTATTGAAGACTCAATAGTTTTAATAGATTTCCTTTAGGTTGTGTGCTTCTTGGGTTTCCTAGACACATAATCATGTCATCTGAAACTAAAGATAATATCGTGTCTTTCCTGATACTATTTAATCTTACTATCTCACTGAAGTAGCTAGAACTTTTAAAACAATGTTGTGTGGCAGTAACATCAGTAGGCATCTGTGCCTTGTTCCTCATTTTAGGGTTCCCCAGGATTTTGAGCATTTATTATACCACTAACTAAATCTAGTGTTAGAAATTATCATGTACAAGACAGAAAAAAGTCTCTTTTAGGGACTGACAATAGTTATCTGTTATCCATACCATCAGTAGGTAGATTTTTTCTCAGCTGTGCAAGTTCTTTTTCTGTGAGCTTGATACCCATTTTTTCCAGAAGAGGTATCAGGTTGTTGATACCAACTTTTCCTCCTTAAGAAAGGTAGAAAAGGAACAGGAGAGTAACTAAATGATCTAAAACATGAAAAATACATTCATGCCTTTGGATGTTTTTAATGAGTATGTATAGATATTTATAATAAAAGAGACAACAAAAAATATGATTTGTATCTTTGGATTGTTACTGACATTCCTGAAAAGACCATAATTTCCATTTGGCTTGTCCAAGAGGACAAAGAAAGTCAGTAGGAACAATGGAAATGGAATACATTTCTTTTCTTTTCTCTCTTTTTTTTTTTAGGTATACTCTGTCCCTTATTTTATTTTTTATTTTTTTTTCATTTCTTTTCAGCGTAACAGTATTCATTGTTTTTGCATACATTTCTTTAAAACCTATATTGGTGACAAATCTACATAGAAAAGGAGTTCTTAACAAGATTATCAGACTTAATGGCAACTGGCACATACTCGTCTGTTATTTCTAATAGTCCTAACACACAGTAAGAAGCATTTATTTCATTGCTCAGACTCCAAGATTGTCTGTTGTCTGTTGCTGGACAACTTTCCTAATGTGGGAAAGTGAAGCTAATCCTCTACTTCAATTTTGCTGCACATATCCAGATACCAGTTATTTATTTTGGAACAAAATCAAGAAAATTTCAAGTATGTTATTTCCTATGAAGATAAAAATACAGACACCATTTCTCTGTCAAGTGAAAATATATGGAAAGAAGCAAAAGTAAGGCCTAAAAATATAAAGAGAGACACAGGACTCAAAATCTTTAGCAAAGCCTAAAGATTTCAGACAAAAACAACAATACCTTAGAATTCTTACTCACTTTTTAAAGACTTCATGGCATCTAATATCCTATTTTGATACACCTTTCCATCATCTGTTTTAAAAAAATGGAGCTGGTTTATGATACAGGGAAATTTATAAGGGAATACATAAGAATACAATTTATTTCTTATATTCAAAAAGAATAACAATTTGTCCAAGAATTTTATTGTTTTACCTTGAAGTAGCACTAAAGGAATGAGAAATCTTTAAATGTACAAATGTACACTTTGTCTCATAAGACTATTTTTAGCAGAATTCTATCATGCTGAAATACACATGGTTGTAAAAAAAAGTGTTTCAGATATTTCACACCCATTTACACACACACATGTTGATGTTCCTTGTCCAGTGTCCATTCTTACATTTGGTTGTCTTTTTACTTACCATAAAGGTCTTTAAGAAGCTCTTCATTATGTCTTTGTCATACCTGACACAAATGCTTTTTTAAAATTGTGGGTTTTTTTTTTCTGATGCAGAGGTTTTAAATCTTGTGAATTTATTATTTCTGGGTATTTGATGGTAATATTTCTATAAGCGATTCAGGAAAAAAGTGTGCATGCACGTGTGTGTGTGTGTGTGTGTGTGTTGGGGAGAAAGGGAGGGTATGGATAAATGATAAAACAAATGGGTAAACTGAACAAATTTGTGAATCTTTGTACTATTCTTAAGACTTTTCTGTAAGTTTGAAATTATGTCAAAATAGAAATAAAAAGTTAAAATAATAGGAACCAAAAAACCCAACCATCTAAAAATATTAAAATCATTTTAAAGCAACATTTGGGTCATTGCTTACCTTATCATGGCAGGTTTTCACTGGAGAGTTCAGAGTCTCAAGCCAAAATCGATATGACACTGACAGAGCTTTATTAATTTTTAATTGTAGTTTTTTATTTTAATATGGTTTGAGACTTACAGAAAATGGCAAAAATAGTACAAAAAATTTTTACTCTTCACCCAGAATTTCAAGTGTTAACATTTTACCATTTTGTTTTGTCATCCTTTCTGTATGTGAATGTTATTTTTTTTTCTGAATGTTTGTGAGTTGCAGACACAATGCCCTTAACCCCTGAATCCTTTAGTGTGTATTTTCTTTAAAAAAAGTATGCAACTGATGTGTCACTAAATTCTACCTCTGAAACTAATAATATATGTTGATTTAATTGAATTTAAATAAAAATTTAAAAATATATATACATACATATACACACACATATATACACTTCTCACACAACCACAGTATAATTATCCAAATTAAAAGTTTAAAATTGGTGCAGCACACCCAACTAATGCACAAAATTTACTCAATTTCACCAATTGCTCCACTGATGTCATCTATAAGAATTAAGCATTAAGTTGTCATGGCTCTTTATTTTTTTTTAAGACTTTATTTATTTGAGAGAGCAAAAGCACACTCCCCACAGCAGTGGGGAGGGACAGAGGGTGAGGGAGAAGCAGACTCCCCACTGATCAGGGAGCCCAAGGCAGGAATCATGACCTGAGCCAAAGACTGATGCTTAATTGACTGAGCGACCAGGCGCCCCCTCTTGATATCCTTTAATGTGGGAAAATTCATCAATCTTTGTATTTTATGATTTTCACATTTTTGGAGAGTACAAAACATTCACTTTGTAAAACAACCTGGCTGACAGGTTGTTAAATATAACCCAAAGTTTCTATTTTCCAGTAGTCCTTAGGCATTAAATTCTAAAGCTTTAGGCTTTTGCTCTCAGGCTTGTACAGAGTCTAGTTGTTAAGGTTCTGGCTGCATTTTTTTAGGCTTACCGCTAACGGGCAGTGCTTTCACCAGCTTTGTATATTCAGGATCAGTGAGTTCAATCCCCATATTTTTCAGTATGTTTTCCAAGTTATCCAAATCAACCTTTTCACCTTCAAAAAGTTAGAGATAGGTATACATATTATTGATGATCTCAAGTTTTAGGTTGAATAACAAAAGCACAACACAGTCCTCATTCATTACATAGTATTGAAATCTTAGTTGATCTTTCAGTACTCATAGGTAAGGGGATCTTTTTAACTTTGGGGAAAAATAAATTCATTTCTATTACTGTTCAAGTTAATCCACATAGGTGGCTAATGTAAGAAAGTGTTATGTGATTTTATTAATAATGTAAATGTTGACAATGTTAACTCAATCCTTTGAAAATTCACAGTGCCATTTACTGTGCCTGCTTAAAGTTTCACACAGGGAAACATTTTATTAGGAAGTAAAACTCTATAGAATGCAGGATCTTACCAAGATTTAGTCTTGTAGGTATTTTTTTGTATTGTTTTACTTTTACTTCCTTTTGCCAAACTTAAATTTACATAATCTAAGATAAAACTTTCTATTGGATCTAGTGGCAGGATATTGGAAAAACACCACAGAAAAGCAGAAACTATTATAAAGCTGTGGGGCCCCCAGTTTATTACTAATGTATCACTAACCTGTGAAAGATTTCATTGCATCCATAACCTGTTCCATAGCAACTTTCCCATCAACTGAAAGACAATATACAAATTATACTCATATGTAACACTAGAGATGAGAAATTGAGCCAAAAAGAATTTAGTAATTATTACCTGCTCTAGAATCTTATTCTATTTTCCCCCTTCATTAGTGTGAAGAGAAAGGTTTTACACTTCACAAACACAGTTAATGTGGCTTTAACTTTTTTCCTTTAAGATATTAAAACTTTTAGTCATAAAAGAATGATATATAAAGGAAATCCCTTCTATCTTAGTTGCTTTTTAGCATTTAGATCTTAGAAAATTATTATTTACCAATGCTATTGTGGAAAAAAATAAAAAAGTTAATATCTACAATATTTCAATGTTTTAAGTTTGGAAAATTTCCATTCATGTAAAGCCAGCCCACACTCACTACTTATTCATTATTACAATTAAACTGAAAAGACTTCATCAACCCTTTAAATTATATGTGCAAGTCAGAAATGATTTAAGACATACTAGAGGTTAACTATAGCCTTCAGATATATAATAGATATTCAATGGTTTGTTGCATTAGCTTTTTTTTTTTAAAGATTTATTTATTTATTTGAGAGAGAGCACAAGAGTGAGTAAGCACGTGGGTGGGGAGGGGCAAAGGGAGAGGGAGAAAGAGAGAATCTCAAGCAGACTCCCCACTGAGCACGGAGCCTGAACTGGGGCTCGATTTCATAACCCTGAGATCATGATTTGAGCCAAAACCAAGAGTTTGATGCTTAACCGACTGAGCCACCAGCTGCCCCTATATTAGTTTTTAAACGGACAAGAAAGTGGAAACATTACTTAGAATTAGCTCACTAAGTCAGAATTCAACTCTATTGTGTTTCTAGAAAGAAAAGCAGCAAAAACACTTTTGCACCTTTATTTTGCACTATTGTTTGACTAACAGCAGAAGACAAAATTAGTGAAACGTGAACTACATTATTGAGAAAATATAACTAATAAGGGCAATGCAAAAATCCACCATGATCTCACATGGGCATTTTGAGCCGAAAGAAGGTCTTCAAGGCAAAAGTTGATTGGCTCACATCTAGAACCATGTTTCTCTATATACCAGTGTAAATTCAAGCCACAAACAAAAAAGGAAACAAAATATACATGTTGCACTAGTGGATCAAAAATAATGGAAGATCAAAAGTAATTTAACAAAATGTCTTCTATAAAGAGCTTATCTCTGACAAATGGAAAGTAGAAATGGCAAAGATGCCACTGAACACCATCAGAATAAGGTGAGAAAAAACTGACTTGCCCAATGGGAATAGCTAGGTAGGAAATGTTCTAGGGGAGATATTTCTTGGCCTTATTGGAATCTTCTAAGGTTAACATATTCTAGTTCTTGCCCTTCTGGAAAGGAATTGCTTTGTGAACAGTCACACTTCAACTTTATTTAACATTTCTTAAAAACCAGAGCTTGTTTCTTTTTTAAAAAATTACATTCAATTAGCCAACATACAGTATTATCATTTGGTTCTGATGTAGTGTTCAATGACTCATTAGTAGCATATAACACCCATGGGAATCCCTAAAGCCTTCAAGTAGGGAGAACATGTCAAATACGCTGGCCCAAATTACGGATAACTTTGCTCTGTGACAGTGTCTATGAGGGAACAAAAAAGGTGACATAATATCTCTTTCTCTGTATTGTAAATAGCTGGGGGAACATGGTCTCTGCAAATTTAAAGCAATCTTGTGTGAAATTTTAATCATTATTATACCAATTAGGGCTTTCTATGTTTCTCCCTTATTTATTTCCATTTACCTTTTTAAATTCTCTTAATTCCAGTCACAGGTCCTGGCCTCTGCACCCTCTTTCCACATTTTTTTTCTCCTTCCTTGCCTCCCTTCTGGCCCTACACCAATCCTGGTGACATTCTCAGCAATGTGTAGACTTCACAGTATAAGAAATCACTAACATAGATTGATGTAAATGTCAAGAGAAAGGTTTGTTCTTACTTTAGTATTGGGTCCTACTCAAAGTTTTTCTAAATGACTCATATCAAGTAAACATTTTGCAAAGGTTTGCAAATATAATCCCATAAGCTTTTAGAGGGACTTAATAACAATAGTAATGATTATAATAGTAACAGATGATGATAATAATAAGTAACTTCATTGAACACTATTATGTGCCAGGCACTGGCCTGATTTAATCCTTATAAAAAACTCTTATTAAGTAGGTGGTACTAATATAACCCTTTCATAGATGAAAAAACTAAGGCATAGAAACAGTAAGAGGACACAAATTTTAAGCAGATGGGTCAGAATTCAAACCTAGTCTGTCTGGCTAAAGAGTCTGTGTCTTTAACCAATGTACTGATGTGTCTCTGAATGATCATTCATTGTCTGAGGCTCACCATCAACATCAGAGGAGCTGCCTCACCTACGATTATGTCCCCTCTCAGAGAACAGCCTACATCCAATGACTGGTTGGTGCAGGCACAAAGGCCCAACCGCTGTGGGATCAGCAGAGGCTTCTGTAGCAACCATACTGCCCAATCCTGCTTCCCTCACTCTCTTATAGGTATTGTCCTAAGAGTATTCCCCAAGAAACCTCTTGCATATAAATCTCTGTTACAGGTCTGTTTCCTGGGATCAAACAAATGGCAGGTTACAAAGAAAATAAGCCAACAAAAATTACATACACCTCGTTCATCAATTCTGAAATATGAATAGGGAGCTCAGGAAAAGTCTCACTGTTTCCATCTTTCAACTGGGATTTCAAGCTCCTGAACATTACATAGACTCATGGAGACTTGCTCAGAGATGTGGGAATCCACAGTGCCAGGAATAGGAGAAACATGACATACTTCCTAGTGTCACCACAATGGCTTTCCTCTGCAGTAGCTGCCATCTGTGGTGGAGGAGCAGTCATGTTCATTACTCCTTGTTCCTTTTAACTTTCTATTTTGAATAGCTACTTAAGAAAATTTACTTAAGAAAATTCCTATTTGCACTTTAATAATTTTCAATGATTATAGTTTTTTCCTTCTATTCCTCATTATATCCTACTTCCATCCCTCCTCATCTTCCTCTTACTTTATTTCTTTTACTGTTTCCTCTTTTCTGATTTATTCTTTTTCTCTGCCCTGGGAATTTCCCTGAGCCCAGCTCCACAGTGCAAAAAGCTGTCATGAAGTTGATGAGACTGATGGGAGAAAAGATTCTTACATTAAGCTTATTTTTTCTTGTAACTTTTCCAAAAGGGCTCTTTGATTCCAAATAATCATACTCTGGGGTTTTTGTAAAAAAAAAAAAAAAGACACACTTTCCTGTGCTCTTGTGGAGCACAGTAATGTTTACATGTTTACCATTTTCTGGAAGATTCTGTGTCAGATCTTTAAGTTCCTCTTCTATGAGGCTCATGCCCATATTTCCCAGAACTGTGTCCAGCTTGTTGACATCAACCATTCCTCCTTGGGAAAGAGACATGTATATAGACAAAATTTAAGGAATCCAAAAAGTGACAAAACTACTAATTCTTATGTATTATGATTAACCCTTTAGCATAAGGGAGTAAGACCCAAGGGTCAGTAAGTCTGATAAAATGATAACAAAAATCAATAACAGGCACAATAATTAAAACCTCTTCAAATAAATCTGGTTCCAAGGACTAAGCTATATGGCATAAAGTTTTAAAGGGGAAAATTAATTAATTTGAAGGTTACAGTAGTCCCCCTCCCCCATCTGCGTTTAGCTTTCTACAGTTATACACTGTCAACCATGGTCTGGAAGCAGATATCTTCCTGACCTGTCATCAGAAGGTCAATAGTAACCTAATAATACATCACAACGCCTACGTCATTCACGTCCTCTCATCTCATCATTGTAGGCATTTTACTGCCTCACATCATCACAAAAAGAAGGATGAGTACACAGTACTATAAGCTATTTAGAAAGAGACAGAGACCACATTCATATAACTTTTATTATAGTATATTATTATAACTGTTCTATTTTATTATTAGTTACTATTGTTAATCTCTTACTGTACTTAATTTATAAATTAAATTTCATCAGAGGAATATTTGTATAGGAAAAACAGAGTATAATATGGGGTTCAGTACTATTCATGGTTTCAGGTATCCACTGGAGCTCTTAGAACACATCCCTTATGAATAAGGGGAGATTACTGTAAAGCCAGTTCAGTATGAGAGTCATAGGGAGACAACTTTTGTATATTTTTAACCAATAAGTGAAGTTTACTTTTGTTAGCTAAAACTCCAGCTTATTTCTACTAATGACCAGATTACCTACATAACTGAATCATTACTTAATTTAAAAAAATTACAGACAGGCTTCATTGATTTTTTTCCTCTGAGTTCAAAAAAATTCCCTAAGAGTATGAGACTTCTTCCTAGCACACGAAAGTAAAAATACAATAGCAAATTACAGTCTTATGAAGGAGTATAAGATCAATACAGATGCCCAGTTATATCAAAAATCTAGTGACTAGGAAAGAGTGGAAATAAAAAACTTGACAGATTTCAGATCTATCTGTATTTTCTTACAATTCTTACCCACCTCTAAGAGACTTAACAGCATCCATTAGCCTATTTTGATAGATCTTTCCATCTGCTGTAAGAAATTGCACAATTAGGGTCACAAATTATGTAGAAATTCACTGAGATAAAATATAAGAGCTAGAATTTTAAGAAGATATATTTGGTTAATTACACTAGAGTGCTCACTTTGGCAGCACATATATGATTACTTACTCTACAAATACCCAGTTTACTCTAAAACAAGGAAATCAAGACATAAAGAGGATTCACAATGCAGACATTCCACCTAATCATGGGCAGTAGAGGCAGCCACTCTTGGCTAATGAAACACGTTCTTTTTCATTTCTTGCTTTGACTTATCCTTCTTTACCTCTTAGTGCATACTTTCTATTTCTCATATTCACAGTTCAATGTTTTTTTGCCTCTCAGTGGACTCAAAAGTGATGATATGATTTTTTTTCCCTTAATGGCAGGATCCATGACTGCTGTATTTGTGATTCCTAAACTGAAATGGAACTTCTTGATTCTGAGGCAGAATAAGGTCATGCTTATTATTTCAAGATACATATTCTTTCTTCCATGATCAAATAAAGACAATGTTTAAACTTTTTACAAATATGTAAGTTCCCTTAAAGTCTACACGAGTATTTGAAATTCTTACCAGTTATTGGTAGATTTTTCAGCAGCGTCAACAATTCCTTTTTTGTGAGTTCTAGTCCCATGTTTCCTAGACTGTCTCCCACATCACTGGCATCAATCTCCCCTCCTTCAAAAACACAAGATGTTATCAGATAAGAACTTTAAGGATGATCTAATTTCAAAATGTGAAAAAAAAATCATCTGAGCCTGTTCACGTGAACTCTACTGCTTGATGAAGGCAGAGTAGACATATCTAATTACCTAACCAGTAACATTCATGCAAATAAATCCCTTCCCTTAACACTACTAAAATGACCCACGTTCTATTAATGGAGATAAAATAATAATTACAAAAAGTGTGGATTATCAACACAAAAAAGAAGGTTTACATATTTTTCTAGTGAATTAGAATTTTATTAGGATTGATCCAAATAATTCTGTCATCAGATTAGACAATGTTTCTGATCATCTTTAAATAATATAATCACCTATATCTTTCTTAGAGCTTTACTTTACTATTCATTGATTTGATCTAGAACATTTTCCCCAACATAGGAAAAGTGATAATGTCAAGTTCAAAAAACAAAGAATTTGCTAACAAGACACAGAACTGAAATTTTATTACTAAAGTATAGATGAGCAAAAGCCCAACTCTAAGAAATTAGATTTTAAAAATTCTATCAGATGAAAGATAAAATGGTAGAATAAACAAGTAGTAAAAAAATCTTTAAAATATAATTTTGAGAAAAATTTATACTCTTAGGCTAATATCACTTCTCACCTGTAAGAGCTTTCACACCATCCATCAACTTATCAAAATCAACCTTCCCATTACCTATAAGAAAAGGTAAAAATAAGAATAATAAAGTGACCCAGGTTCAGATAAACAATATATGAAACCCCTATATTGTGAAAGTCTACTTTTTCTCATTGTGCCCTATGTTAATCTTCAACTTACAAATCCTGGTTTTCAGAACTTCAGTTCCAGTAAACTATGGAACACTGGCCAAATCCAGCCCACCATCTTTTTTTTTTTTAAGGTCCATATATCTTTTTATTTTTTTACCACCTATTTTTATATGGTCCATGAGCTAAGAATCATCTTTACATTTTTAAATGGTTGAAAAACCCAAAAGGATGTTATTTGTGACACATAAAAAAAACCTATAAAGAAACTGTTAAAGACTTTATTCATCTCATATAGGTAAATTTCCCTTCCTTTCTTATTTTCCAATACTTTTATTTATTTAGTCACTATGTATTTAGTCACTGACAAGTGGCCAAGAAGTCCCTATTAATGGTGTGGTGTGGTGTTTAACAGGGTCACAAAAGTCATCACTGAAGCTCCTAGCTTGGCTTACCACATTTCCACAGATTTTGATGGTAATGAGACAATAAGCATAAATGGGTTTAGACAGTTACTTATAAACTAGAAGCAAGATCAGCACAGGGTCGAGCCTTGCCTCTTTAGTCCCAGGATACATCACTGAATCAGCTGGGCCAAATGACTGGCACATACAATAAGTTGTTTCACTGTTGAGGAGGCTCACTCAAAACTGTAACCAACTAGTTCTATGGACTTACACAGAACCCTGCAGTTGTACCCTAAGGGAGAGAGGTGGAAAGTCTGTGTTCAACAGAAAATAGGCAGATGGGTGAGAAATGAACTTGTAACAGTCTCCTGCAGATAGGAAGCCGATAGAGAAACTGGTGGCAGCTCCTCACGAGGCTGCTTACCTCCTCTCATTCTGCGAGGAATCATGAAGCTTTCAACTAAGACTTAGGTTAGATTTGCCTTGAGATGTATTTATGTGGCCTATGTGGAGATAAGCAAAGTTGTCAGAAAAGAGCCATTTCCCTCAAGTTACATACCTAATATTTGAAATATGTTAGGTCACCAGGGTACAAAGATGATTAAAGTATACTTTCTACCATTACTTCAGAGTTTAGAAAAACTGGTATGCTGAGTAAATAAAATTCAGAGAAAGTGTACAGTTATGGAAGACTCCTGTTCCAATTGCCTGAAGTTTCCCCATACACGCCACATACTAATTTTCCTTTTCCCTATATAACAAATTAAATTAGGGAATTATTATCTGTTATTCTTTTTTTTTTAAATAAATTTTATTTTTTATAAACATATATTTTTTTCCCCAGGGGTACAGGTCTGTGAATCGCCAGGTTTACACACTTCACCGCACTCATCATAGCACATACCCACCCCAATGTCCATAATAACCCCACCCCCCCAACCCCCCTCCCCCCAGCAACCCTCAGTTTGTTTTGTGAGATTAAGAGTCACTTATGGTTTATCTCCCTCCCAATCCCATCTTGCTTCATTTACTCTTCTCCTACCCCCTTAACCCCCCATGTTGCATCTCCTCTCCCTCATATCAGGGAGATCATATGATAGTTGTCTTTCTCCGATTGACTTATTTCGCTAAGCATGATACCCTCTAGTTCCATCCACGTCGTCGCAAATGGCAAGATTTCATTTCTTTTGATGGCTGCATAGTATTCCATTGTGTATATATACCACATCTTCTTTATCCATTCGTCTGTTGATGGACATCTAGGTTCTTCCATAGTTTGGCTATTGTAGACACTGCTGCTATAAACATTTGGGTGCACGTGCCCCTTCGGATCACTACGTTTGTATCTTTAGGGTAAATACCCAGCAGTGCAATTGCTGGGTCATAGGGTAGTTCTATTTTCAACATTTTGAGGAACCTCCATGCTGTTTTCCAGAGTGATTGCACCAGCTTGCATTCCCACCAACAGTGTAGGAGGGTTCCCCTTTCTCCGCATCCTTGCCAGCATCTGTCATTTCCTGACTTGTTAATTTTAGCCATTCTGACTGGTGTGAGGTGGTATCTCATTGTGGTTTTGATTTGTATTTCCCTGAGGCCAAGTGATATGGAACACTTTTTCATGTGTCTGTTGGCCATCTGGATGTCTTCTTTGCAGAAATGTCTGTTCATGTCTTCCGCCCATTTCTTGATTGGATTATTTGTTCTTTGGGTGTTGAGTTTCCTAAGTTCTTTATAGATTCTGGACACTAGCCCTTTATCTGATATGTCGTTTGCAAATATCTTCTCCCATTCTGTCAGTTGTCTTTTGGTTTTGTGAATGGTTTCCTTTGCTGTGCAAAAGCTTTTGATCTTGATAAAATCCCAATAGTTCATTTTTGCCCTTGCTTCCCTTGCCTTGGGCGATGTCCCTAGGAAGATGTTGCTGCGGCTGAGGTCGAAGAGGTTGCTGCCTGTGTTCTCTTCAAGGATTTTGATGGATTCCTTTCTCACATTGAGGTCCTTCATCCATTTTGAGTCTATTTTTGTGTGTGGTGTAAGGAAATGATCCAATTTCATTTTTCTGCATGTGGCTGTCCAATTTTCCCAACACCATTTATTGAAGAGGCTGTCTTTTTTCCATTGGACATTCTTTCCTGCTTTGTCGAAGATTAGTTGACCATAGAGTTGAGGGTCTATTTCTGGGCTCTCTATTCTGTTCCATTGATCTATGTGTCTGTTTTTGTGCCAGTACCATGCTGTCTTGATGATGACAGCTTTGTAGTAGAGCTTGAAGTCTGGAATTGTGATGCCACCAACTTTGGCTTTCTTTTTCAATATTCCTTTGGCTATTCGAGGTCTTTTCTGGTTCCATATAAATTTTAGGATTATTTTTCCATTTCTTTGAAAAAAATGGATGGTACTTTGATAGGAATTGCATTAAATGTGTAGATTGCTTTAGGTAGCATAGACATTTTCACAATATTTATTCTTCCAATCCAGGAGCATGGAACATTTTTCCATTTCTTTGTGTCTTCCTCAATTTCTTTCATGAGTACTTTATAGTTTTCTGTGTATAGATTCTTAGTCTCTTGGGTTAGGTTTATTCCTAGGTATCTTATAGTTTTGGGTGCAATTGTAAATGGGATTGACTCCTTAATTACTCTTTCTTCTGTCTTGTTGGTGTAGAGAAATGCAACTGATTTCTGTGCATTGATTTTCTATCCTGACACTTTACTGAATTCCTGTACCAGTTCTAGCAGTTTTGGAGTGGAGTCTTTTGGGTTTTCCACATATAGTATCATATCATCTGCGAAGAGTGATCGTTTGACTTCTTCTTTGCCGATTTGGATGCCTTTAATTTCTTTTTTGTTGTCTGATTGCTGAGGCTAGGACTTCTAGTACTATGTTGAATAGCAGTGGTGATAACGGACATCCCTGCTGTGTTCCTGACCTTAGTGGAAATGCTTTCAGTTTTTCTCCATTGAGAATGATATTTGCGATGGGTTTTTCATAGATGGCTTTGATAATATTGAGGTATGTGCCCTCTATCCCTACACTTTGAAGAGTTTTGATCAGGAAGGGATGCTGTACTTTGTCAAATGCTTTTTCAGCATCTATGGAGAGTATCATATGGTTCTTGTTCTTTCTTTTATTAATGTGTTGTATCACATTGATTGATTTGCGGATGTTGAACCAACCTTGCAGCCCTGGAATAAATCCCACTTGGTCGTGGTGAATAATCCTTTTAATGTACTGTTGAATCCTATTGGCTAGTATTTTGGTGAGAATTTTTGCATCTGTGTTCATCAAGGATATTGGTCTGTAGTTCTCTTTTTTGATGGGATCCTTGTCTGGTTTTGGGATCAAGGTGATGCTGGCCTCATAAAAGGAGTTTGGAAGTTTTCCTTCCATTTCTAGTTTTTGGAACAGTTTCAGGAGAATAGGAATTAGTTCTTCCTTAAATGTTTGGTAGAATTCCCCCGGGAAGCCATCTGGCCCTGGGCTTTTGTTTGTTTGGAGATTTTTGATGACTGTTTCAATCTCCTTACTGTTATGGGTCTGTTCAGGCTTTCTATTTCTTCCTGGTTCAGTTGTGGTAGTTTATATGTCTCTAGGAATGCATCCATTTCTTCCAGATTGTCAAATTTGTTGGCATAGAGTTGCTCATAATATGTTCTTATTATTGTCTGTATTTCTTTGGTGTTAGTTGTGATCTCTCCTCTTTCATTCATGATTTTATTTATTTGGGTCCTTTCTCTTTTCTTTTTGACAAGTCTGGCCAGGGGTTTATCAATCTTATTAATTCTTTCAAAGAACCAGCTCCTAGTTTCGTTGATTTGTTCTATTGTTTTTTTGGTTTCTATTTCATTGATTTCTGCTCTGATCTTTATGATTTCTCTTCTCCTGCTGGGTTTAGGGTTTCTTTCTTGTTCTTTCTCCAGCTCCTTTAGGTGTAGGGTTAGGTTGTGTACCTGAGACCTTTCTTGTTTCTTGAGAAAGGCTTGTACCGCTATATATTTTCCTCTCAGGACTGCCTTTGTTGTGTCCCACAGATTTTGAACCGTTGTGTTTTCATTATCATTTGTTTCCATGAATTTTTTCAATTCTTCTTTAATTTCCTGGTTGACCCATTCAATCTTTAGAAGGATGCTGTTTAGTCTCCATGTATTTGGGTTCTTTCCAAATTTCCTCTTGTGATTGAGTTCTAGCTTCAGAGCATTGTGGTCTGAAAATATGCAGGGAATGATCCCAATCTTTTGGTACCGGTTGAGACCTGATTTAGGACCGAGGATGTGATCTATTCTGGAGAATGTTCCATGGGCACTAGAGAAGAATGTGTATTCTGTTGCTTTGGGATGAAATGTTCTGAATATATCTGTGATATCCATCTGGTCCAGTGTGTCATTTAATGCCTCTGTTTCCTTGTTGATCTTTTGCTTGGATGATCTGTCCATTTCAGTGAGGGGAGTGTTAAAGTCCCCTACTATTATTGTATTATTGTTGATGTGTTTCTTTGATTTTGTTATTAATTGGTTTATATAGTTGGCTGCTCCCACGTTAGGGGCATAGATATTTAAAACTGTTAGATCTTCTTGTTGGACAGATCCTTTGAGTATGATATAGTGTCCTTCCTCATCTCTTATTATAGTCTTTGGCTTAAAATCTAATTGATCTGATATAAGGATTGCCACTCCTGCTTTCTTCTGATGTCCATTAGCATGGTACATTCTTTTCCACCCCCTCACTTTAAATCTGAAGGTGTCTTCGGGTTTAAAATGAGTTTCTTGTAGGCAACATATAGATGGGTTTTGTTTTTTTATCCATTCTGATACCCTGTGTCTTTTGATTGGGGCATTTAGCCCATTAACATTCAGGGTAACTATTGAGAGATATGAATTTAGTGCCATTGTATTGCCTGTAAGGTGACTGTTATTGTATATTGTTTCTGTTCCTTTCTGATCTACTACTTTTAGGGTCTCTCTTTGCTTAGAGGACCCCTTTCAATATTTCCTGTAGAGCTGGCTTGGTGTTTGCAAATTCTTTCAGTTTTTGTTTGTCCTGGAAGCTTTTAATCTCTCCTTCTATTTTCAATGATAGCCTAGCTGGATATAGTATTCTTGGCTGCATGTTTTTCTCGTTTAGTACTCTGAATATATCATGCCAGCTCTTTCTGGCCTGCCAGGTCTCTGTGGATAAGTCTGCTGCCAATCTAATATGTTTACCATTGTATGTTACAGACTTCTTTTCCTGGGCTGCTTTCAGGATTTTCTCTTTGTCACTAAGACTTGTAAATTTGACTATTAGGTGATGGGGTGTGGACCTATTCTTATTGATTTTGAGGAGGGTTCTCTGAACCTCCTGGATTTTGATGCTTGTTCCCTTTGCCATATTGGGGAAATTCTCTCCAATAATTCTCTCCAATATACCTTCTGCTCCCCTCTCTCTTTCTTCTTCTTCTGGAATCCCAATTATTCTAATGTTGTTTCATCTTATGGTGTCGTTTATCTCTCGAATTCTGCCCTCGTGGTCCAGTAGCTGTTTGTCCCTCTTTTGCTCAGCTTCTTTATTCTCTGTCATTTGGTCTTCTATATCGCTAATTCTTTCTTCTGCCTCATTTATCCTAGCAGTGAGAGCCTCCATTTTTGATTGCACCTCATTAATAGCTTTTTTGATTTCAACTTGATTAGATTTTAGTTCTTTTATTTCTCCAGAAAGGGCTTTTATATCTCCCGAGAGGGTTTCTCTAATATCTTCCATGCCTTTTTCGAGCCCAGCTAGAACCTTGAGAATCGTCATTCTGAACTCTAGATCTGACATATTACCAATGTCTGTATTGATTAGGTCCCTAGCCTTTGGTACTGCCTCTTGTTCTTTTTTTTGTGGTGAATTTTTCCGCCTTGTCATTTTGTCCAGATAAGAGTATATGAAGGAACAAGTAAAATACTAAAAGTGCGGCAACAACCCCAGGAAAATATGCTTTAGCCAAATCAGAAGAGATCCCAAATCGTGAGGGGGGGGGGAAGGGGATATAAAGAGGTTCAGAAAGAAAAAAAGAAAAGAAAAAAAAAGAAAAAGAAAAAAGAAACAAAAAAAGAAAACCAATAATGAAAAAATATAAAATGGAAAAAATAAATATATATATATTAGATAAACTAGTTAAAAAACGTTAAAAAAGAAAAGGGTAAAAGTTAAAAAAATTTAGCAGAAGAAGAGAAAAAAAATTGAAAAAGAAAAAAAAATTAAATTAACTGCAAGGCTAAAGAATCATGGGGAGAAAGCCATGAGTTCCGTGCTTTGCTTTCTCCTCTGGAATTCCGCTGCTCTCCTTGGTATTGAAACTGCACTCCTTGGTAGGTGAACTTGGTCCTGGATGGATTTCTTGTTGATCTTCTGGGGAAGGGGCCTGTTGTAGTGATTCTCAAGTGTCTTTGCCCCAGGTGGAGTTGCACCGCCCTTACCAGGGGCCGGGCTGAGTAATCCGCTCGGTTCACTTTCGGGAGCTTTTGTTCCCTGAGCGCTTTCCGTAGAGTCCGGAGGACAGGAATGAAGATGGCGGCCTCCCAGTCTCCGGCTGGAGGAGCCGAGAGTCTGGGGCCCCACTCCTCAGTGCGCCCTCAGGGAACAGCGCCCAATTGCTCCCGTCACCCTGGCCTCAGGCCATGCTCCGAGCTCACTGAGCCTGCGACCGGTTCAAGGTAAACCCGAGCTTAGAGCTCACTCCTCGGCTCTGTCTCTGTAGCCGGCTTCCCCATTCTAATACCTGTAAGCTCTGCGACACTCAGACACCCCCGATCCTTCTGTGACCCTGCGGGACCTGAGGCCACGCTGGCCCCGCGTGCACTTCACCCCAGTTAAGCCTCTGGAGCGATGTCCCTCAGTGGAACAGACTTTTAAAAGTCCTGATTTTGTGCTCCGTTGCTCCGCCGCTTGCCGGGAGCCGGCCCCTCCCCCCGTGGTCTATCTTCCCGTCGCTTTGGATTCATTTCTCCGCCAGTCCTAACTTTCAGAAAGTGGTTGATTTTCTGTTTCTAGAATTGCTGTTCTTCTCTTCGATCTCCCGTTGGATTTGTAGGTGTTTGCAATCTTTAGATAAGCTATCTAGCTGATCTCCCGCTACCTGAAGTAGTCTCAGCCTGCTACTTCTCTGCCATCTTGACTCCTCCCCCTCATCTCTATATCTGTTATTCTTAAGCAAAGTATTTTAAATATACATGTGTCCTACTTCAAAAGATAGATGAAAAACTGCAATAAGAATATGAAAATCATCTAGGCCTGGAAATTTACTTACTTTTTTCCTTATCATTTAGAATGTTTATTTTATATTTATTGAATGATGTTTAGATTCAAACAGATTTTTAAAATACTCTTATGCAAACAGAAGAATATGCGAAATAAACTAGCAATTACTATAAATTCATATTTAGAGCTTAATTCTTTTTAATTGCTGTTCATCTTTTCAACTCAGAATCACTGGTGCATAGAGCTTTTTGAATTAGCATTTTCATTTTCTTCGGGTAAATACCCAATAGTAGAATTATTGGATTTATTATATTATTATTATTATAGTATTTCTATTTCTAATTTCTTGAGGAAACTCCATATTGTTTTCCACAGTAGCTATATCAATTTATATTCCCACCAATGTGCGTGAGAGTTCCTTTTCCTCTATGACCTCACCAACACTTTTTATTTCTTAGGTTTTTTATTTTAGCCATTCTGACAAGTGTGAGATATTTCACTGTGGTTTTGATTTGCATTTCTCTGATGATGAGTGATACTGAGGACCTTTTCATGGGTCTGTTGGCTATCTTATATCTTCTTTGGGAAAGTGTCTTTTCAGATCCTCTGCCATTATATTGTTTTTTTGGTGTTGAGTTGTAAAACTTCTTTATATACTTTGGATGCTAACCCCTTATTGGATATATCATTTGCAAATATCCTCTCCCATTTGGTAGGTTGGCTTTTTATTTCATTGATGGTTTCCTTTACTGTGCAAAAGCTTTTATTTTGGTGTAGTCCTAATAGTTTATTTTTGCTTTTGTTTTCCTTGCCTTAGAAGACATATCTAGAAAAATACTGCTATGGCTGATGTCCGAGAGATGTCTGAGAGATTACCACCTGTGTTCTCTTCTAGGATTTTTATCATTTTAGGTTTGATATTTAGGTTTTAATCCATTTTTAAGAAGATTTTATTTATTTGAGAGAGAGAGAGAGAGAGAGAGAGAGAGGCAGTGAGAGAGAGAGCGGGACCGGGGGGGGGGGCAAGGGAGAGGGGCAAGCAGACTCCCTGCTGAGCAGGGATCTTGGTGCAGGCTCTACCCCAGGACCCTGGAATCATGACCTGAGCCACAGGCAGACACTTAATTGACTGAACTACCCAGGCACCTTGGTTTTTAATCCATTTTGAGTTTATTTTTGTGTATGGTATTAGAAAGTGGTCTAGTTTCAATCTGTCCAATTTCCCCAATACCATTTGTTGAAAAGACTATTCATTGCACATTGTATATTCTTGCCTCCTTTTTCATAGATTAATTACCATATCATCAGGGGGTTTATTTCTGGGCTCTCTATTCTGTCCCATTGAGCCAGGTGTCTATTTTGTGCCAGTACCATACTGTTTTGATGACTATAGCTTTATAGTATACCTTGAAAAATGGAATTGTGATATCTCCAGCTTTGTTTTTCTTTCTTGAGATTACTTTATGTCTTTATGTTATTTATGTCTTTTGTGGTTCTATGCAAATTTTAGGATTATTTGTCCTAGTTTTGTAGAACATGTTATTGGTATCATGATAAGGATTGCACTGGATTTGTAGGTTGCTTTGGGTAGGATGGACATTTTAACAATTTTGTTCTTCCAATCCCCGAGTATGGAATATCTTTCCATTTTTTTTGTGTCATCTTCAAATTCTTTCACCAATGTTTCATAGTTTTTCCAAGCATATTTTACCTCTTTGGTTAAGTTTATTCCTAGGTATTTCATTCTTTTTAGTGCAATTAAAGTTAATAAGAAATTTTGACAAGTTGCTGTTTGATGCCCATCTTTTTGATGCTTCGAATTTTGTTCCACTTATTTTGAAGGATTTGGCAGTTTCTTTTGCCTCAACAGCAGTATATAGTGTATCACAGGAAGTTCTTCTGTATATGTATCATTAACAACAGGTAATAGAGATTCTTTACTTGTGGGCATGTTCCTTCCTTAGGTCCAAAAAGTATTTCATTATAGCTTTGCAATAAAATTTGGAAAAATGGAATTGTGATCATTCTTCCAATGATACATTGTTTTATTCACTAAAAACAAATTTATACCTTGCCACTATTTCCATGCTTTTCCTATATATAAAACTTTCTGTTCAATTGTTAACCATACTGCAAAATTTTGGAGACTTTTTTTTTTTATGTGTTTTTAAACAGCAATTAAGCTCAACACATGTGGTACCGACAGTACACAACTTAAAGTGGTAATATGCCACAATGATGACCTAAAAGCAAGTTCACATATGCAGACACAATGACAAGTATGTGATAACTCTATTACGTGATTGACAACAATTACAAGATGTATCCTAATGCACCTATCAAAATATGAAAGAACATATATTTTTTAAATGATGAAATAGGAGGCTGGTTCTGATTCTGTCATGACATTATCAGCCCTCTACAGCTTATTTTTCATGATGCTTAGACTAAAAACTCTAAAGAAAACATGGAAAGCAACAACACGATAATACATAGGAGAACCAAAACTTGCACAAATGACTGGCAAGGGGGTAAGCCTTCTGTTTTTGGTTTTCTTTCTCTTTTCCCTAATGACTTCGTCCTGAGGGTGGAGCCCCAGTCTCAGAACATGGCAGAGTAGGAAGCTAAACTTCTGATAAAAAAAAACTCCATCCCCCTGGCCAGGGAAACCTGGAAAAGGAGGCCCTCCTTCAGGTTGGAAAACATGGGGGAATTCCAGAGAGAAGAGAAAAATGGAGAAAGGGACCCCCTAATTCTATATATGAATCTGCAAATTCTTGGACTTACTTTTGAATTGTGTATGCATGGGACAGACACAAAGTATTATAGCAAAGGCTTTGAGAACTTAATTAAGGTTAAACCAGGGCCCATGTCAGACTAACCCAAGTGGCACATGCAAGATATAGACCCAAAGCAGTAAAACAAAGCTTTGAAGAGTGAACTGAGATTGGAATTATCCAGAGAAGAAGAGATGGAATTTGTGTTCTCAATCTCAGTGAGTTGATTATCTACTAAAATAAAAACAGTGAACGTTGTTCAAGGAAGTTTAACAGGACTCAGGGTCTATACAACGTAACAGTCAACTAGGTTAAGGATATAATTCAGAATTATTTAACACACAAAGAGCTAAGAAAAATGAGATCAATTACCAAGCGAAAAGGTAACCAACACATGCCAACCCTGAGATGACTCAAATGTTAGAATTATATTAAAAAATTATATTAAAAATGTTTAAATCACACATTTTGATCATAGAATCCTTTATTTATAAGGGGATAACTCATAAAAGCTTTTGGAGACTCTAAAGAGCATTTGATTATTTTGTATGTTAAATCATAAAGCAATCTAAAGGACTGAGATCATCCCAAGTATGTTCTCTGACCATAACAGAGTTAAATTAGAAATGAACAACCAGGGAAGCCTGGGTGGTTCAGAGGATTAAGTCTCTGACTCTCGATTTTGGCTCAGGTGATGATCTCAGGGTCATGGTCTCGGGGTCATGAGATCAAGCCCTGAGTCTGCTTGGAATCCTCTCTCTCCCTCTGTCCCTCCCCCCCAAAATAAATAATCTTAAAAAAAAAAAAGAAATGAACAACCAAAGGAAATCTAAGAAACTCAAAAATATTTTGAAATCAAACAACACATTTCAAAATAACCCATGGGTCAAAGAGGAAATTACAAGAGAAGTTAGAACATATTTTGATCTGAATGAAAATGAAATGTATGGGATGCAGTGAAGGTGGTTCTTAGAGTAAAATTTATAATCTCAAATAACTATCTTAGATCAAATCAATAATTATGGCTTTACTTAATCTAGGAAAGTAAAAGCAAGCCAAAGCAAAGATAAGCAGAAGGAAGAAAATAAAGATTAGAGTGGATATAAAGCAACAGATAATAGAAAAATGACAGAGAAAATCAATAAAACCAAAAGTTTGGTCTTTGCAAACATCACAAAAATTGGGAAATCCTAACCTAGACTGACAAGAAAAAGGGAGATGACACAGATAACTAATATTAGTAATGTAAGAAGGGATAACCTTCTAAATTTACAGTAGTTAAAGGCTATAAAGGGAATACTATGATTAACTCTATGCCAGAAATTAAACAATTTACATGAAATAGATCCTGAAAAGGACACAAACTGCCAAAACTGAATCAAGAAGAAACAGTTATTCTCATATTCTCAAATTCTCATATACACAATCACAGGTAAAGCTCTGCAGAAAGTTAAGTGATGACTATAGTGCTCACCATCAACTGATAGGTTATCTGTTAGACTATTTTTTATAACAAATAAGAACACTGATTAAACTATTAGAAATTTTCTCAGAAAGAAAGGCCTAGGCCTGGATGGCTTCTTTGGTTAATTATTTCAAATGTTTAAAGAGAAAATAGCAACTCTACACAGATTATCTTAGAAAACAGAGGCAGGAAAAATACAGTTCATTCTATGAGGCCAGTGCTACCTTGATATGAAAGCTTGATAAACACATCACAAGACAAATGAATTACAGTGTTGATGCCTTGTAATGACATTGGGAAGGAATGAGTTTTAGTAGGAAAATCAAGAGCTCAGACTTAAACAAGTTACAGATTATTTGAGCCATCCAAATGGAGATTGCAAATAGGTAACAGATAAACCAAAGAGAGACCCAAGGAGAGTTTCAGGTTAGGAATATATATCAGTGCTTCATTATCATACAAATAAAATTTAGAGCTAAGAAATCAGGTAAGATCACTTAGAGAACCTATTTGAGCCTTGAGGTACTTCAACATTTTGAAAGAAGGTAGAGAAAAGTAGAAGAGGGGAAGAGTAGAGAGAGAGAGAAAGAAACTCCAAGTAGTTATGATCAGATTTATACAGAATGGATCATTTTGTCTATCATGTGAAGAGTAGATATGAAGTAACAAAATTGTAGGCAGAGAGAGAGAGAGAGTTACCTAGCAGTCTAAGCAGAGACAAAAAGAAATAAAAATAAGACAGTGATACAGAGCTAAGAAGTAGGAATGGATTTAAGGAATATTTAGTGGCTTAAATAGACAGCATAAGGTAATCAAGTGGATATGTTTCCAGCAGGGTCTATGAGGTAGAAAAAAGGATCAGTTTAAGAAGATGTGGAATATATAAGATTAAGAAAGTTATGTTTGGCTAAGCAGGGTCGGGCCTGGTTAGTACTTGGATGGAAGAAAATTATGTTTGAATGGCTGTTTGAGGTGAGTAAATATAAATGTCTTATAAGATTTAGAATAAAATAGCTTGAAGACTGAAGGAAAGACTGGAAAGAATATAAAATTTGATGGTTCATGGCATCTGGGTGGCACAGTCATTTAAGCATCTGCCTTTAGCTCAGGTCATGATCCCAGGGTCCTGGGATAGAGCAGCACATCTGGCTTCTTGCTCAGCAGGGAGTCTGCTTCTCCTTTTGCCCCCGTCACTCCCTGCTCTCATGCTCTGTCTCTTGCTCTTTCTCTTTTTCAAATAAATAAATAAAACCTTTAAAAAATCTGATGGTTCGACTATGGACTCTGAAAAACAATCTGAGGGGTTTGAAGGGACAGGGGGGGTAGGAGGTTGGGGGAACCAGGTGGTGGGTATTGGAGAGGGCACGGATTTCATGGAGCACTGGGTGTGGTGCAAAAACAAGGACTACTGTTATGCTGAAAAAAATAATTATAAAAAAAAATCTGATGGTTCAAATAAATGGTTAAAAGTGGGAATTCAATCAGGGAGGGCATGTAAAATTAAAAAAAATGTTTCAGGATTGGAGGAGCTAAGAAATAAAGGGTTAGCAAGCATATGATCACTTTCAAACTTAATCCATAAAATTTTTATTCTACATTCTAACTATTCTGCAAACACCCTGGTTCCTCTGTTATCTACAAGACAACAAGTTGTTAATTTTAAATAAAAAAAAAGAGGCAGTATTTCTTTTTACTTTAGAAATCGGTTCAACTCTAAGATACTGACATTTCTTTTTAGCATCAAATAATCCTTATTTCAAAAATTCTCATATACACAATCACAGGTAAAGCTCTGCAGAAAGTTAAGTGATGACTATAGTGCTCACCATCAACTGATAGGTTATCTGTTAGACTTTGAAGCTCCTTTCCTGTGAGCTCGATTCCCATGTTTTCTAGAACGGTATTGACTTTACTTCTTTCAACCTTCCCTCCTTAGGAAAGAGACAGAAAAAGTGAGAAAAAACCATTAAAGTATAAAAGCACATTAAATACTAGAAATATTGGGGTGCCTGTGAGGTTCAGTTGTTTAAGTGTCTGAATCTTGATTTAGGCTCAAGTCATGCTCTCAGGGTCATGAAATCAAGCCCCCTGTCTGGTTCTGAATTAGGTGTGGAGCCTAACTAAGAGTCTCTCTCTCATTCTCTCTCTGTCCCATTTACCCATGTGCTCTCTCACTCTAAAAATAAAGAAAAATAAAGAAAAAATAGTAGAAATATATCAGTGCTCTATTACTATTGTCTTAACATTTTTTACTGTTAAAATGAAAAAGAATTAGGAGTAAGGAAAAATAGAATCCATTTTTCAGTACTATTAATATTGCTTTGATGGGGTGCCTGGGTGGCTCAGTGGGTTAAAGCCTCTGCCTTCGGCTCAGGTCATGATCTCAGGGTCCTGGGATCGGGCCCCACATCGGGCTCTCTGCTCAACAGGGAGCCTGCTCCTCCCCCCCCGCCCCAGCCTGCCTCTCTGCCTACTTGTGATCTCTCTCTGTCAAATAAATAAATAAAATCTTAAAAAAATATATTGGTTTGAAACATGAGTAGCAAACTTAACATTGTGTTAAGGAACATTAAGCTTTACATTGATGAAACTATGCACAAGAAATAATTTATGAAGGGATTTTGCCACTGAAGATAAAGACAACTCATGGAATTTATAGTAGAGAAAGATTTTGAAAACAGCCTCAGTTGCAAGAAAACTTGTACTGGTTTCCACTGGAGCTTGACGATTCCCTTGAGCCTGGTGAATCCATGCTGTGACATAGTTTATGAACACAGAGTTTTTTTGGTGAATATGTTAACGCAGAAAACTACTTATTAGTATAAAAGAATATATATTATCTTTGAAACTACCTGGACTGGTATCAGAGAGGAACTTTAGTTAAAAATGTTCTGAAACTGAAGCAGGAGCTGAGGCTGGGTGTGCATGGAAAGGAAAATTTATCATGAAAACTATAAATCAGGAGGCCTAGAGACTGGAGAAAAGTAGCTAGGTAGGGGAAGACAACTACAGAGAGACTGACAATACAAGTTTCTGGCTATCATTGTCCCATTTCTTTCTTTTTTTTTTTTTTTAAAGATTTTATTTATTTATTTGACAGAGAGAGAGATCACAAGTAGGCAGAGAGGCAGGCAGAGAGAGAGGGGGAAGCAGGCACCCTGCTGGGCAGAGAGCCGGATGTGGGGCTTGATCCCAGGACTCTGAGATCATGACCTGAGCTGAAGGCAAGAGGCTTAACCCACTGAGCCACCCAGGTGCCCCCATTGTCCCATTTCTAAGGGGACACTTGATGTAGTTGATAAAGACACACAGCAAGATGTTATCAAGTGGGCAGCCTGATTAAATCCACGTTAAATGAGAAAATAATCCTGCTGCCACTCTTCCAAAGGACCCAGGAATGCCCAGAGGCATTCTTCTTGTGGCAGGAGACTCCCCTCCATAGGTTTCAAGAGGTAGAGCTTGTAAGTCTCTCCTTCTTTCTCTTTATGCTCTTCTCTTCCTTTGGATTAAGCACTGGGAAGAGGGAAAGCAAAACAAAAACAAAAACAAATCCTAGGCACAGCCTTTGTCTAATTTTTTTTTTTTTACCTGAATCTCACTAAAAACACATTTTTTTATTTTTTAAGATTTTATTTATTTATTTGACAGAGAGAGATCACAAGTAGGCAGAGAGGCAGGCAGAGAGAGGGAGGGAAGCAGGCTCCCCGCTGAGCAGAGAGCCCAATGCGGGACTCGATCCCAGGACCCTGAGATCATGACCCAAGCCAAAGGCAGCGGCTTAACCCACTGACCCACCCAGGCGCCCCTAAAAACACATTCTTTTAAAAGAAACTATAATGAACATTTATTTATTATTTTGATTCTATCAGGAAACATTGCCCAATCTTTCTGAAATAGAAACTATTTTTGTTTTCTTTGCTTGTTTAACTAATCCTCAGACTAGCTACCTATCATCCTTTTCATGTTTTGAGGTATCTACCCCAGAATTCAACTTCAACTTATACTTTCAAGATTAAGTTTTGGAAAATATAATAAAATGTGGGAACTACCTATAAAAATTAAACAAATTTTATAATAAAATACTACATTTAAAATAAAGAAACTACATTTAAAAATCAGTTACTAGGGGTGCCTAGGTAGCTCAGTCAGTTAAATGACTATTCTCGGCTTAGTTCATGTTCCCAGGGTTCTGGGACAGAGCCCCAGGTCAGCCTCCCTGCTCTGCAGAAAGCCTGCTTCTCCCTCTCCCTCTGCCTGTCACTTCCCTTGCTTGTTTCTCTCTCTCTGTAAAAAAATAAATAAAATCTTTAAAAAAATAAAGTAAAAGTCAATTCATAGTATTGTGGCTTGGTTAAAACACTAATGAAGTAATTTAAACTGTGATCTCTTAAATTGCTCATTAACTCACCTGTGAAAGACTTCAGATTATCCAATAATCTATTTTGATGGATCTTCCCAGAAGCTACAATGCAAAGTACACTCTATGTCAGATAAAATACTATGTTGATGGTCAGAAAGATGCAACATATATTCCATAATTTCAGGGAGAGTTTTCATTTACTGAATAAATACGTTTCTATTTCATCCTCCAGTTAATAAAAATGTGAGAACTATGTGAGAACTTTCGGTGAGAATTATGCAATTTTAAACACCTGACAAAACTGTTAACAGGCTCTCTATGCTGATATTTCTTTCTTCTTTGATCTCTTGTGTCTAATTCTTTTAAAAATCTCTCCCCAGGTCACATTCCTTCATTTTCATTCTTGTAGTTTTGTCATTGGCTAGAGGTCATCACATAAAACATTTTTTTTTGCCCATGATGGCCTGGGCTAAAATGAACAGAAGGGTATCCGTATAACCTAAGACCTACCTTTTCTAATTACACACACACACACACACACACACACACACACACACAAACAAACACACACACATATTTTTTCCCTTTCTTTCAAGGTCTGTACTTGGAACCCCAAAAAGTCACCCAGGGGCACAGGCCATGGACTGGCTATAATGCTCTAGGAGATCTTTTTTTTTTTTTCTAATTATGTTCAATTAGGAAACATATAATACATCATTACTTTTTGACGTAATGTTCAAGGATTCATTAGCTGCATATAACAGCTAGTGTTCATCACCATATATGGCCTCCTTAATGCCCATCACCCAGCTACCCCATTCCCCCACCCCCTCCCTTCTATAACTCTCAGTTTGGTTCCCAGAGTTCAAAGTCTCTAATGGTTTTTCTCCTTCTCTGACCTCTTCCCATTCAGTTTTCCCTCCTTTCCCCTGTGGTCCTTCATGCTGGTTTTTTTTTTTTTTTAAGATTTTATTTATTTATTTGACAGAGATCACAAGTAGGCAGAGAGGCAGGCAGAGAGAGAGAAAGGAAGGGAAGCAGGCTCCCTGCTGAGCAGCCGGGGCTCAATCCCAGGACCCTGAGACCATGACCTGAGCCGAAGGCAGAGGCTTAACCCACTGAGCCACCCAGGTGCCCCTTCATGCTGTATTTTTAAAGCTAAAAGAGAACTTTTAAAAAACTTCTCCCAGTGTACTATACCACTAAGTACTCTAGAAGGCAACTAAGCTATCTTTATGACTCACCATCAACTGGAAGCTTTCTCAGCAGCCTCTTATTTTCTTTATCTGTTAGCTCAACACCCAAATTGCTTACAAAATCTGGTACATGCTGCACATTCATCTTTTTTCCTTTGAAAATATGAAATGTGACCATTCAAGAATTTTAGAGATTAGTTATCTCAAATAATAATTTCATAATGTGAAACATGTTTCAACTTAATTCATGGAATTTCAAGGATATAAGATATATACATCTTTACAGAATTAAGAAGGATCATATATCAAATTTATGTAAAGATACTGAAAAGTATGATTTCTGAATCTGACAAGGAGTCAAAGCAGAAGAGAATAAATTTTATCTGAATAATTATCTGGTTAATGAAGATATCAGTATCAATTCATTTATACATCTTACCAGAGAGTATTAATGTATTTCAAATTTGTTTTCTGAAATGTTATTTATTTTCAATACTGATAATAAAAAAGCTTTATGTTGTTGCTTGATAAATCCTAATGTGGGAATCTATTATTAACATTGAAGTGAATACTACTGTTGGTGTAAAAACTCCAGAAAGTTCAGAAGTTTTAAGTTAGAAACTTTTAATTATATATAAAAAGGCAAACTATGGGACATCAGGAGCAAATGTTTTATTAGGAAAGGTTGAAAGCTAAAATTTACAAATCACTAAGAGGATGGTGGAAAATATTATTTAAAACTCTACTAAGACATAAAGCCTGCCAATCTTGGTTTTATATAACTTCCCACTGACCTTTAGTAGCTTTTAATCCATCAAACAACTTTCTCATTGCAACTCTCCCATATACTGTAAGAAGAAATGTAAATAAAGAGAAACAGACTGTGAGACTTAGAAATAATAGGAGACAAAAACATTCCAGCAACTCTGACATAACAAGAATGTTCTCTACTTTTACCCTCTACCTGAGAAGGAGTGTAAAGAAGTGAAATCTGAAAAAATGTAACAACTTCAACAGCATAACTATGATTTCATTCTTCTTATATCAAACCTGCAACAGTGAAGGGATAAGACTCAAAGGCAACCAATTGTCTAGGGTCTACTTTTGAGCTCTGAGATTTTTTTTTTTTTAAAGATTTTACCCATTTATCTGACAGACAGAGATTACAATAAGCAGAGAGGCAGGCAGAGAGAGAGAGAGAGAGAGGAGGAAGCAGGCTCCCTGCCAAGCAGAAAGCCCGACTCGGGGCTCGATCCCAGGATCCTGGGATCATGACCTGAGCCGAAGGCAGAGGCTTTAACCCACTGAGCCACCCAGGCGCCCCGAGTTCTAAGATTTTGAAGAACTTTCCTATTTATATCAGACCCCCCGAACAGGAATTCAAGCTGGCATATGCTCTACAAAAATGTTGAAATTGGGGTTTTAGCAATGATTTTCTCGTGTAATGTGTTCCCATCCAGTTTTCCCTGATGGTTTTAGTTCTGGACAGATTTAGTTCCTCCTTTTTGGATTACAAGATCAATTATTAATCACTTTGAAGAAAATTCTATTACATCAGCAGTTGGGAGGGTGGTTATCATACTGAGAGACTAAGAGATGCTTATTTCAATTTAATAATTTTTGGAAATTTTTATTTGGATAATTGTACATTCATGTAGAGTTGTTAGAAAGAAATATAGAGTGATGACTTGTAAATTTTTGCCCAGCTTCCACTAATGATAAGACTTACAAAGCCTTAAGTATAGTATCAAAAATAGGTTGTTGGCATTGATACAATCCTCCAATGTTATTTGGATTTCTTTCATTTTCCTTGTTCTCATTTGCGTGTGTGTGTGTGTGTGTGTGTGTGTGTAATTCTATACCATTTCATT
>NW_022631035.1:15897973-15913260 GCF_010015895.1 Lontra canadensis
ATGCCTTTTCAGCTTCAGCTGCCATAGCTGAATGAGCAAACACACACGAATGTGCTAACTGTTCACCACTGTCATCAGCTGGGGAAGAACTCTGAAAAAAGTAATAGATATACATGTCTATTACATATATGTGATGTAAGTTAGAGGACATTGTAGACCTAATATCCATTTATTTTTAAAGGATATTATACCTCCTCTAATTTCTTAACAATGAGAGTATTTTACCCTTGTGAAAGTTTGGTTATCATTTGCTGTGCTAGTTTAAATTTGGCATTCAAAATCAAGAATAGTGACTATTCTTGGCAAATATTCCAGAAACAAAGAAATTTGCTACTAGAAACTTGCACTGAAAAATCAGTTGTAAAATGGAGATATTGTGAAGTGTAATTCTAGGCAACTGAATGAGGATATTCATCAATATAGAAGAAAAACTTGTAGAACAAAGAAGGAAATGGGGAAATGATGGGTCTAAATAAAAGTATAAACTAGTATGAAGAATTAAGACCTTAGCTTTATGGCGGAGGAGCAAAATGGCAGTGTATGAGACCTAAATTTCATCTGGTCCCAGGAATTCAGCTAGGTAGTTATCAAATCATTCTGAATACCTACAAACTTAACAGGAGATTGAAGAAAAGAATAGCAGGAATTCTATGAACAGAAAAGCAACCATGTTCTGGAAGGTAGAACGTGTGGAGAAGTGAATCTGAGGTGATATACAGGAAGAAAGACAGGGGGAAGAAGCCTCCATCAGCTGGCTACCAGCAAGTGAGAGAAAAGCAGAGCACAAAATCAGAACTTTTAGAAGTTGGCCCCGTGGATGGAAGTCACTCTAGTGGCTAAGTGGGGGTGGGGAGGGGATGGGAACCTTCGCTAGGACAGTATGGTCTCAAGACCCTTGGGGTTACAGAAAGAGCAGGGGTACTTGAGTGTGGCAGAGCTCTCAGTATCAGAGCAGGGAAGCTGGCTACAGAGATGGAGCTGAGGAGTGGGCTTTCAGGTCAGGGTTGCTGTAAACTGTGATCCCTGGCACACTTGGACCACTACTTTTCAAGGAGGGACCCCACAAATGGCATATCCAGGGAGACCTCCCCCCTTCCTCTATTGGGAAGAGCTACATGGGAGCATGATGCAGGAATCTGCTGGGTTTGGAGACACTAAAGAGGGTTGTATGCCAGAGACAGAAATTCTTGGTCACAGGCTAGGTGAGCTTGGAGTGTAGCCAGAGACCAGGGAGACAGGAGTGACTGCCTGCTTTTCTCTGAGGGCTCACTGAAGATGGGGGTCCCAAGTTCTTGACTCCTCTGGGGCTGGAGAAATGGGAGGCCACCATTTTCATTCTCATCCTCTGAAGTTGTACTGAAAGCATTCAGGGAACAAAAACTACAAGAACAAACCCAGGCAGATTATTTAGCTTAGCCCTGGCAAGGGTGGTGCGATTCCACCTTGGGCAAAACTTGAGAATCACTAAAATAGGCCCCTCCCCCAGAAGATCAGCAAGAATATCTAGCCAAGACCAAGTTCACTGATCAATGAGAACTACAAACAATGGCACTAGGGGAATACAGAACATAGAATTCATGGTCTTTTCCCCCAGAATTCATTAGACTTTCAAAGTTAAATTTTTAAAATGTTCTTTTTTTCCCTTTTTCTTTCTTTTTTTTGACTTTTTCAACTTTCCTGTTTTAACTATCATCTTATCAATACCTTTTTAAAAATGTTTTTTAATTTTGATTTTTGCAGTCATATACTAGCCCTTCATTGTACTTAACCTTATTTTTGGTGTATATATATATATATATATATATATATATATTTTTTCTTTCTTTAAAATTTTGGGATACAGTTTCTTCCAATAGACCAAAATATACCCTAAATCTATTCTATGGCTTTGTTCTAGTCTCTCGTGTGATCACATTCTCTCTCCTTTTATTATTATTTTTTAAATTTCCTTCTTTCCTCAACCAACTTTTATCAATTCCTTTTTTTGAAAGTCTTTTAAAAATTTTCTTCTTTACCATCATATTCCACCCCTTCATCCTATTTACCCTTATTTTTGTATATATATGTTTTTTGTTCTTTAGAATTTTGGGAGGCAGTTTCTCCTAACAGACCAAAATACACCCAAAATCAGGTGTGTGTCTCTATTCTATTCAACAGCATGGTCATATATATATATTTTTTTCTTTTCTTTCCCCTTTGGTTTCAGGACTCTTCTGATTTGTTTAGTGTTTGTTTTTCTGGGGTCATTGTTACCCTTTTAGCATTATGTTCTCTCATTCACTTATGCTGCTCTGGACAAAATGACAAGGTGGGAAAACTCACCTCAAAAAGAGAACAAGAGGCAGTACTGCCTTCCAGGGACCTAATCAATATAGATATTGGTAAGATGCTGGACCTAGAATTCAGAATGATGATTATAAAGATACTAGCTGGACTTGAAAAAAGCATGGAAGATGCTAGAGAATCCTTTTCTGGGGAAATAAAAGAACTAAAATCTACCCAAGTTGAAATAAAAAAGCTATTAATGAGGTATGATAAAATATGGAGGCTCTCACTGCTAGGATAAATGAGGCAGAAGAGAGAATTAGTGATATAGAAGACCAAATGATGGAGAATAAAGAAGCTGAGAGAAAGAGAGATAA
This sequence comes from Lontra canadensis, assembly GCF_010015895.1. NCBI lineage: Eukaryota > Metazoa > Chordata > Mammalia > Carnivora > Mustelidae > Lontra > Lontra canadensis. The sequence goes on from NW_022631035.1 coordinate 15,900,616, forward strand.
ACAACTATTGGATCACGAGGGGAAAATTCAAGAGTTAAGTGATACCATAAGATGAAACAATATTAAAGTAATTGGGATCCCAGAAGAAGAAGAAGAAGAGAGAGAGGGGCAGAAGGTGAATTAGAGCAAATTATAGCAGAGAACTTCCCTGTTTTGGGGAAGGAAACAAGCATCAAAATCCAGGAGGCACAGAGAAGCCCCCCTCAAAATCAATAAAAATAGGTCAATACATAGTCATCTACTAGTAAAACTTAGAAGTCTCAGAAATAAGGAGAAAAAACTTGAAAGCAGCTTGGGACAAGAGGTCTGTTACCCACAATGACAGAAATATTAGACTGTCAGCAGACCTATCTACAGAGACATGGCAGGCCAGAAAGAACTGGCATGATATATTCAGAGCACTAAATATAAGAAAAATATGCAGCCAAGAATACTATATCCAACGAGGCTGTCACTGAAAATAGGAGGAGAAATAAAAAGCTTCCATGACAAACAAAAACTAAAAGAATTTGCAAACACCAAACCAGCACTACAGGAAGTATTGAAAGGGGTCCTCTAAGCAAAGTAAGAACCTAAAAAAACATAGACCAGAAAGGAACAGAGACAACATACAGAAATGGTCACCTTACAGGCAATACAATGGCACTAAATTCATATCTTTCAATAGTTACCCTGAATGTAAATGGACTAAATGCCCTAATCAAAAGACGCAGGGTACCAGAATGGATAAAAAACTTAAGATCCATTGATATGCTATCTGAAAGAGACTAATTTTAGACCCAAAGACACCTCCAGATTTCAAGTGAGGGGTTGGAAAACAATTTACCATGCTCATGGACATCAAAAGAAAGCTGGGGTGGCAATCCTTATATCAGATAAATTAGATTTTTAAGCCAAAGACTATAATAAAAGATGAGGAAGGACATTATATCATACTTAAAGGGTCTGTCCAGCAAGAAGATCTAACAATTTTAAATATCTATGCCCCTAACATGGGAGCAGGCAATAATATAAACCAATTAATAACAAAATCAAAGGAATACATTGACAAAAATACAATAATACTTCAACACCCCTCTCAATGAAATGGCAGATCATCTAAGCAAATGATCAACAAGGAAATACAGGCTTTAAATGACACACTGGACCAGATGGACATCACAGATATATGCAGAACATTCCATACCAAAGCAACAGAATACACATTTTTCTCTAGTGCACATGGAACATTCTCCAGAATAGATCACATCTTGGGTCACAAATCAGGTTTCAGCCAGTACCAAAAGATTGGGATCGTTCCCTTTATATTTTCAGACCACAGTTCCTTGAAACTAGAACTCAACCACAAGAGGAAAGTTGGAAAGAACTCAAATACATGAAGGCTAAAGAACATTCTACTAAAGAATGAATGGATCAACCAGGAAATTAAAGAGGAATTAAAAAAATTCATGAAAACACAACTGTTCAAAATCTTTAGGATGCAACAAAGGCAGTCCTGAGAAGAAAGTTTACAGTAATATAAGCCCTTCTTAAGAACCATAAGAGACTATGGACTCTGAAAAACAACCTGAAGGTTTTGAAGGGGCAAGGGGTAGGAGGTTGGGGGAGCCAGGTGGTGGGTATTATGGAGGGCACGCATTGCATGGAGCACTGGGTGTGGTGCAAAAACAATGAATTCTGTTATGCTGGAAAGAAAAAAAAAAAGAAACAAGAAAGGTTTCAAATACACAACCTAACCCTACACCACCAGGAGCTGGAGAAAGAACAGCAAATGACGCCTAAACCCAGCAGGAGAAGAGAAATAATAAAGATCAGAGCAGAAATCAATGAAATAAGAGCCGAAAGAACACTAAAACAAATTAACAAAACTAGGAGCCAGTTCTTTGAAAGAATTAATAAGATTGATACACCCCTGGCCAGACATATCAAAAAGAAAAGAGAAAGGGCCCAAATTAATAAAATCATGAATGAAAGAAGAGAGATCAACCAACATCAAAGAAATACAAATAATTATAAGAACATATGATGGCAACTCTATGTCAACAAGTCAGGCAATCTTGAAGAAATGGATGCATTCCCAGAAGCGTAGAAATGACCAAAACTGAACCAGGAAGAAAAGGTAACCTGAAGAGACCTGTAATCAGCAAGGAAATTGAAGCAGTCATAAAAAATCCCCAAGGAAACAAGAGCCTAGTGCCAGATGGCTTCCCAGGGAGTTTCTACCAAACATTTAAAGAAGATTTAATACCTATTCTTTTGAAACCTTTCCAAAGAATAGAACTGGAAGGAAAATGTCCAAACCCTTTTGATGAGGCAACTTTATCTGGATCCCAAAACCAGACAAAGATCCCTCCCAAAAGGAGAATAATGGAGCAGTATCCCTGATAAAAACAGATGCAAGAATTCTCACCAAAATACTAGCCAATAGGATCCAACAGAACTTTAAAAGGATTATTTACCATGATCAATTTATTCCTGAGTTGCAAGGCTGGTCCAACATTCGGAAATCAATGTGATACAATACATTAATAAAAGAAAGAACAAGAACCATATAATACTCTCAATAGATGCAGAAAAAAACATTTGACAAAGGACAGCATCCTTTCTTGATCAAAACTCTTCACAGTGTAGGGATAGAGAGTACATACCTCAATATCATAATAGTCATCTATGAAAAACCCACAGCTAATATCATTCTCAAAGGGGAAAAACTAAGAACTTTTCTGCTAAGGTTAGGAACACTCCAGGGATGTCCACTATCACCACTGCTATTCAACATAGTACTAGAAGTCCCAGCTTCAGCAATCAGAAACAAAAAGAAATAAAAGGCATCCAAATTGGCAAAGAAGACAAATTCTCACTCTTTCCAAATATTATGATACTTTATGTAGAAACCCCAAAAGACTCTACCCCCAAACTGCTAGAACTCATACAAGAATTCAGTAATGTGGCAGTATATAAAATCAATGCACAGAAATCAGTTGCATTTCTATACACCAAAACAAGACAGAAGAAAGAGAAATTAAGAAGTTGATCCCATTTACAGTTGCACCCAAAACCATAAGATACCTAGGAATAAATCTAACCAGAGAGGCAAGGAATCTATACTCAGCAAACTACAGAATACTCATGAAAGAAATTGAGAAAGACACAAAAAATGGAAAAACAATCCATGCTCGTGGGTTGGAAGAACAAATATTGTGAAATATCCATATTACCTAGAGTAATCTACACTTCTAATGCAATTACTACAAAATAACATCGACTTTTTTCAAAGAAATGGAACAAATAATCCTATAATTTGTATGGAACCAGAAAAGACCCCAAATAGCCAGAGGAATGTTGAAAAAGAAAAGCAAAGCATGTAGCATCACAATTCTGGCCTTCAAGCTCTATTACAGAGCTGTAATCATCAAGACAGTTGGTACTGGCACAAAAACAGACACATAGATCAGTGGAACAGAACAGGGAGCCTAGACATGGACCCTCAACTCAATGGTCAACTAACCTTCAACAAAGCAGGAAAGACTGTCCAATGGAAAAGACAGTCTCTTCAACAAATGGTGTTGGGAAAATTCAACAGCCACATGCAGAAGAATGAAACTGGGCCATTTCCTTACACCACACACAAAAACAGACTCAAAATGGATGAAAGACCTCAATGTGAGACAGGAATCCATCAAAATCCTGGAGGAGAACACAGGCAGAAACCTCTTTGACCTCAGCTACAGCAACTTCTTCCTAGAAACATCGCCAAAGGCAAGGGAAGCAGGGTAAAAATGAACTATTGGGACTTCATCCTGATAAAAAGCTTTTGCACAGCAAAGGAAACAGTCAACAAAACCAAAAGACAACCGACAGAATCAGAGAAGGTATTTGCAAATGACATATCAGATAAAGGGCTAGTATCCAAAATCTATAAAGAACTTATCAACCTCAACACCCAAAGAACAACAATCCAATCAAGTAATGGGCAGAAGACATGAACAGACATTTCTGCAAAGAAGACATCCATATTGTCAACAGACAAATGGAAAAGTGCTCAGCATCACTTGGCATCGGGGAAATACAAATCAAAACCAAGATGAGATACCACCTCACACCGTCAGAATGGCTAAAATTAACATGTCAGGAAATGACAGGTGTTGGTGAGGATGTGGAGAATGGGGAATCGTCCTACACTGTTGGTGGGAATGCAAGCTGATGCAGCCACTCTGGAAAACAGTATGGAGGTTCCTCAAAGAGTTGAGCATAGAGCTACCCTAAACCCAGCAATTGCACTACTAGGTACTGACCCTAAAGATACAAAGATAGTGATCCGAAGGGGCATGTGCACCTAAATGTTTATAGCAGCAATGTCCACGATAGCCAAACTATGGAAAGAGCTTAGATGTCCCCCAACAGACGAATGGATAAAGAAGATGTGGTAGACACACACACACACACACACACACACACTCACTCACACACAATGGAATATTATGAAGCCATCAAAAATGAATCTTGCCATTTGCAACAAAATGTATGGACTTAAAGGTTATTATGCTAAGCGAAGTAAGCCAATCAGAGTAAGACAATCATCACACGATCTCACTATATGAGGAATTTGAGAAACAAGACTGAGGATCATAGAGGAAGGGGAGGGAAAAATGAAACAAGATGAAACCAGAGAGGGAGACACACTATAAAAGACTCTTGATCTCAGGAAACAAACCAAGAGTTGCTAGAGGGAAGGGGGTGAAAAGGATGGCAGTGACTGGATGATGGACACTGGGGAGGGTATGTGCTATGGTGAGTGCTATGAATTGTGTAAGAATGATGAATCACAGACCTGTGCCCCTGAAACAAATAATACCTTATATATTAATTTAAAATTTTTAAAATAACAGGAGAGAAGAAAATCAGATTTATAAAAGCTTCTAACGAACCTGTAACAGTTTCCACTGCTTCCATCAAGTTTTTGAGACCAATCTTCCCATTTGCTGTAAGAAATATCATAATTAGGATGTGGCAAAGTTATAAGAAGATAAAGGAGCTAAATGAAGAAATAGATGTCTGACCTGAGTGTTAGGCCTCAGCCATGCTCTAGTTTTCCATCGGATGTCAATTAGTAAACACAAATTCAAAGATGACATTATGCAGACTCTCCATGATGGCCAAAGTAGAGCATTACACCCCATACACAGCACTCTTTTGAGCTCAGGGCTCTGTCCTGCTAACTGCACTGGTTACGCACTGTCATTACCCAAAGCAAGATAAAGGAAGGACCACAGTGCCACAAATTTATGAATCAAAAGACTCAAGAGGAGACCTAACTGCATAATCCATAACCTGTATTCCTTAGATCTTCATAAAGTTTCTGAAAGATGTTTTTAAATATATTGAAAAGATAATGAATCACAATAGAGTAAATATGATTAGAAATGCAAGAGCATGAGGCTAGAATGGGGAGGTGACAGAGAAACTGAATGTGTACAAGAGGAGGAAAGAAGCTAAGATGACACCAGAAGAATCTGGATATGAGCCAGTTTCCCCATTGTGGAATTTAAGGCTTGTATAAATTGTGGCTGGTGCCAGGCTCCTTTAAGAATGAACAGTTCTGGGGCACCTGGGTGGCTCAGAGGGTTAAGCTTCTGCCTTTGGCTCAGGTCATGATCTCATGGTCTTGGGATAGAGGCCCGCATCAGGCTCTCTGCTCAGCAGGGAGCCTGCTTCCTCCTCTCTCTCTGCCTGCCTCTCTGCCTACTTGTGATCTCTGTCTGTCAAATAAATAAATAAAATCTTAAAAAAAAAAAAGATCATTTCTTAAAAAAAAAAAAAAAGAATGAACAGTTCTCAGGTGGGGACGAAGCTAAACTATCTACTGCAATCAGGATTTGGGATGTTACCTGGAAATATGTGTTCTTACTTCAATGTCGATGACTGGGAAACAGTCCTCCTTTATTGATTATTTTCATGTGATTTCGTTTGACTTTCTCTTCCTGAGTTGTAGCCACATGAGGCTTTTTAGGAAAGAGCAACTTGGCCTCAAAGCATAGGGTGCACATATATATTTAGGCCATTGTTAATGAAAACAAACAAAAAAATAGCTAACTATCTACCAAAACCTCTTATTTCCTCTCATAGTATAGAATTATAGAGGGAAGTGGATGCCCAACCAGATACTACGTTCCTACCATCATCCACCCCACCCCTCCTTGCATTTCAATGTAGTCATGTGACTAGTTGCAACAAAAGAATGGTTATGGAAATGACATGTGCCACATCTCTCTCCTTCATCCTCTTTTCCATTCCATTAATTTTGTATAAACAATGAAAAGGCCCTAAGAAGGAATCCAAGAGGCAAGAACCTGGATCCCTGTATCACTGAATGGAGAAGAGTCATTGCTCGTCAACCAACAGTCCTCACCATCGGGTGGCAAATATTCTGTCAGATCTTCATGTTCCTTTTCCATGAGTTCAATTCCCAGGTTTTCCAGCACATTATCTAGGTTATTGGCTTTAACCATTCCTCCTTAAGAAACAAACAAGGAAGAATCATGAAAAAAAAAAAGTATTAGATGATTTCACAAGATTAGTATATGTGTAAATTTTTTATGTCACATGCATTTAATTTAACAAAAAATAAAGAGAAACATATAACATATTTATTATATTAGTGAACTGGTGTAAAAGGTTAGCTCAGCAAATCTCCTAAAATGAGATCAAGAACAACTTAGATAAAAATATTCTCGGGTTGAGGGGCCTGGCTGGCTCAGTCATTAGAGGATGTGACTCTCGATCTTGGGCTCATGAGTTCAAGCCCCACCTTGGACTCTGAGCTTACACAAAAAAATATTTTGAGGTGGAGGCAATACTGGTGGCAGGCTGTGATTACGTGTTTGAAGGTATTATTCGCACTATCAAGTAATATTCATCTGTTCAAAGAGAGCCCAAAAGAATACCAATGGTACGACTGTCCCTGTGGGGAATACAGAGAGAATACTGCCCACGTCTGTCCCCAAAACAAAGTCAAGGCATCCACTATGAGGGATAGTTCAAGTTTCAGATCATCAATGTTCTGCTTTTGCAATACACAAAAAACATTGAAGATTAAAATATTACAGATGTGGATTCATGTGCTCTCAGAGGGAAGAGTGTGTCATGCACAACACATTCACCACAAAATTCTGCAAGGAATGCTGCTGACTGTCATTATTCCAAGGGTCTGGGATGGCAGACCAGCCACCTGCAGGAGACTTTCTCATCAAATAATGAGCAGCAAAACCTTCAACCTTTCACTCTGCCTTCCTACTTCCCCTTCTTTTTTTTTTTTTCCTACTTCCCCTTCTAATCTCTTTTTTCCAAGGACTGATAGGAAGAGGAAGTAAAAATGTATCTTGGCCACAATGCCATGCTTCTTTTCTATACTTGTTGTTGCTGTTCTTGCTAACTGGGCTTTGAGTAAGAATGTTTTATAGAAAATAACTTGATTCATGCAATAAATGATATTAAAGATCACTCCAAATTCCTTTGTGTTGTTGTTGTTGGGCCAATCCCCGGAAAGACTGCCTATGATATTCTCTACATTATTTGTTGTATAAAGTAGATTTCAGATCCATTCAAGAGAGAATGGATTCTTTGCAATGCTATAGCGTGGTTGATTAGGTAAAAGTTCTGTGTGGTAAATGTAAGGAAATAAAAGATCTAAACGTAGGAATGTAGACAGGATTCAGAACCTGCTGGTAAAAACATCTGTGCTGGTATTTGTGTTGACATGTAGCAGACTCTCCTGCTAACCATGGTTCTTAAGTACCTTTTAATGACTTCACCCCATCCAACAATCTTTTCTGGTATACCTTTCCAGCAGCTATTAGAAAACAGAAAAGCACAGTTAAACCTGAAGCAAGAGAACATGGACAGTCACAGCGTTATTGGGCAACTGGGAAATTCCAGTAGGAAAGTTTTTAACTCTGCGTGGGAAATCTGTTCCATCCTTCCATCAAATAAAAATTATTTTGGGAAAAAGAACATGGTCTTGGTGACAAAATGTATACAGTTGAGCGAACAAGAAGACTGATTGGAAGACTACTCTGCAGAAAAGAAAATCTCTTCTCCTTTGTGTCCCTTTTCCTGTTTTTGTTTTTTATCCCTTCTCTCTCACTCCCCTCAGTTTCCTTCCTTTCCCTCCCTATCCTTTAGGCCTCTCAGGAGTGGGAAATGGTAGTCTTATAACAATCTTCATCACTTCTAATGGCAAAAATCTCAGTGCGAGAGCTTGGTGACTCCTAGATTGATTGAATCTGTAATCAGTGAACTTAACCTTTTCAAAATTCACTTTCAAGGGACAACATTGTGGAACTGTGTACAATGACCCCCAGAACCCAGCTCCCCAGTAAGGCTACCCTGGCACTCATATGGCTCACCATCAATTGGCACAATTTTTTTCAGCTTCACAAATTCCTCCTCAGTGAGCTCGATCCCCACGTTTCCAAGAACAACTAGCAGATCATTGGCATCAATCTTTTTTCCTTTCAAAAGACAGGAACATTGATGATAAAATGATCACCTTTAACTTGGAAGTAGTGAATGGGTAAAATGAGACACATACAACTACACAGAATTACAGGGAAACCACAAAAAGAACACATGTCCTTAATGTCATAAAAGGAATACTCCCGGGGCACCTGGGTGGTTCAGTAGGTTAAGCATCTGCCTTTGGCTCAGATCATAGTCTCAGAGTCATGAGGTCAAGCCCCATGTCAGGACATATGCTGGGCTTTGAGCCTGCTTCAGAGTCTCTCTCTCTCCTTCTCCCTCTGCCCCACTCTCCCTTGTGCTCTCTCACTCTAAAAATAAATTTAAAAAAATAAGGAAAAATACTATAGCTATATCAGTACTCTGTCACTATTGTCTTAAAAATGCTTTACTGTTAAAATGAAAAAAATTTGGAGTAAAGACAGATAGAATCCATATTTTAGTACTATCAATATTGCCTTGAAAAATGACTACTGGATGATTTAACATTGTATTAAGGAACCTTAAGCTTTACCTTGATGAAACTATCCACAAGAAATAATTTATGAAAGGGGTTTTGCAACTGAAGATAAAGACAACTCATGGAATTCAAAGTAGAGAAAGATTTTGAAAACAGCTTCAGTTGCCAAAATACTTGTACTGGTTTCCAATGGAGCTTGATGATTCCCTTGAGCCTGGTGAATCCATGCTGTGACATAGTTTATGAACACAGATTTTTTTTTTTGTGAATATGTTAAGACAGAAAACTATTTATTGGTATAAAAGAATATATAATTATCTTTGAAACTACGTGGCCTGGTATCAGAGAGGACTTTATTTAAAAATGTTCTGAAACTGAAGCAGGAACCGAGGCTGGGTGTGCATAGAAAGGAAAATTTATCATGAAAACTATAAATCAGGAGGCCTAGAGACTGGAGAAAAGTAGCTAGGTGGGGGAAGACAACTACAGAGAGACTGACAATACAAGTTCCTGGCTATCATTGTCCCATTTCTTTCTTTCTTTCTTTTTTTTTTTTTAAGATTTTATTTCTTTATTTGACAGACAGAGATCGCAAGTAGGCAGACAGGCAGGCAGAGAGAGAGGAGGAAGCAGGCTCCCTGCAGAGCAGAGAGCCTGATGCGGGACTTGATCCCAGGACCCTGAGATCATGACCTGAGCCGAAGGCAGATGCTTAACCCACTGAGCCACCCAGGCGCCCCATTGTCCCATTTGTAAGGGGACACTTGATGTAGTTGATAAAGACACACAGCAAGATGTTATCAAGTGGGCAGCTTGGTTAAATCCACATTAAATGAGAAAACAATCTTGCTACCACTCTTCCAAAGGGCCCAGGAATGCCCAGAGGCATTCTTCTTGTGGCAGGAGACTCCCCTCCATAGGTATCAAGTGGCAGAGCTTCTAAATCTCTCCTTCATTCTCTTTATGCTCCTCTCTTCCTTTGGATTAAGCACTGGGAAGAGGGAAAGCAAAACAAAAACAAAAGCAAACAAATCCTAGGCACAGCCTTTGTGTACAATTTTGTTTGTTTGTTTTTAACTAAAAACAAACTAAAAACACATCCTTTTAAGAGGAACTATAATGAACATTTATTTGATTCTATCAGGAAACATTGCCCTTTCTGAAATAGAAACATTGAAACATTGCTTTCTGAAATAGAAACCATTTTTGTTTTCTTTGCTTGCTTAACTGATCCTCAGACTAGCTACCTATCACCCTTTTCATGTTTTCATGTACTTAACCTAGAATTCAATTTCAACTTATACCTTCAAGATAAAGTTTTGGCAAATATAAGAAAATATGGGACCTACCTGCAAAAATTAAACAAATTTTATAATAAAATACCACATTTAAAATAGCAAAACAATATTTAAAATTCAGTCATGGTAGCATTGCTCTGTTAAACTCTAATGAAATAATTTAAACTGTGAACTTTAAATTGTTCATTAACTTACCTGTGAAAGACTTCTGATTATCCAACAATCTATTTTGAGAGAACTTCCCAGAAGCTACAATGCAAAGCATACTCTTTGTCAAATAAAATACTATGTTCATGGTGAGAAAGATACTACATATATTCCAAAATATCAGGGAGAGTTTTCATTTACTGAATAAACATGTTCTTATTTCATCCTCCAGTTTAAAAAAATGGACACCATGTGAGAACTTTCTTTGAGTATTATGCAATTCTAAGCACCTGATAGAACTGTTAACAGACTCTATATGCTATTTGTTTTTTCTTTGATCTCTTGTGTCTAATTCTTCTAAAAATCTCTCCCCAGATGACATTCCTTCATTTTCATTCTTGTAGTTTTGTCATTCCCTCGAGCCATGACATTAAAACATTTGTTTTGCCCCTGATGGCCTGGGTTAAAATGAACAGAAGGGTATCCATATAACTTAAGACTTATCTTTTTTAATTACTTTAAATATACATATACTTCAAGCTAAAAGAGAACTTTTGAAAAACTTCTCCCAGCATACTATACCACTAAGTACTCTAGAAGGCAACTAAGGTATCTCTATGACTCACCATCAACTGGAAGCTTCTTCAGCAGCCTCTTATTTTCTTTATCTGTTAGCTCAACACCCAAATTGCTTACAAAATCTGGTACATGCTGCACATTCATCTTTTTTCCTTTGAAAATATGAAATGTGACCATTCAAGAATTTTAGAGATTAGTTATCTCAAATAATAATTTCATAATGTGAAACATGTTTCAACCTAATTCATGGATTTCAAGGATATAATAAGATATATACATCTTTACAGAGTTAAGAAGGATCATATATCAAATTTATGTAAAGATACTGAAAAGTATGATTTCCGAATCTGGCAAGGAGTCAAAACAGAAGAGAATAAATTTTATCTGAATAATTATCTGGTTAATGAAGATATCAGTATCAATTCATTTATACATCTTACCAGAGAGTATTAATGTATTTTAAATTTGTTTTCTGAAATGTTATTTGCTTTCAATACTGACAATAAAAAAGCTTTATGTTGTTGCTTGATAAATCCTAATGTGGGAATCTATTATTAACATTGAAGTGAATACTACTGTTGATGTAAAAACTCCAGAAAGTTGAGAAGTTGTAAGTTAGAGATTTTAATTAGTATATAAAAAGGTAAACTATGGGACATCAGGAGCAAATGTTTTATTAGGAAAGGTTGAAAGCTAAAATTTACAAATCACTAAGATAATGGTAGAAATATTATTTAAAACTCTACTACAACATAAAGCCTACCAATCTTGGTTTTATATAACTTCCCACTGACCTTTAGTAGCTTTTAATCCATCAAACAACTTTTTCATTGCAACTCTCCCATATACTGTAAGAAGAAATGCAAATAATAAAGAGAAACAGACTGTGAGACTTAGAAATAATAGGAGACAAAAACATTCCAGCAACACTGACATACCAAGAACATTCTCTACTTTTACCCTCTACCTGAGAAGGAGTGTAAAGAAGTGAAATCTGAAAAATGTAACAACTTCAACAACATAACTATGATTTCACTCTTCTTATATCAAACTTGCAACAGTGAAGGGATAAGACTCAAAGGCAACCAATTGTCTTGGGTCTACTTTTGAGCTCTAAGATTCTGAAGAACTTTCTTATTTGTATCAGACCCCCCAAACAGGAATTCAAGCTGGCATATGCTCTACAAAAATGTTGAAATTGGGGTTTTAGCAATGATTTTCTCGTGTAACGTGTTCTCATCCAGTATTCCTTGATGGTTTTAGTTCCGGACAGATTTAGTTCCTCCTTTTTGGATTACAAGATCAATTATTAATCACTTTGAAGAAAATTCCATTACATCAGCAGTTGGGGGGTCATTATCATACTGAGAGACTAAGAGATGCTTATTTCAATTTAATAATTTTTGGAAATTTTTATTTGGATAATTGTACATTCATGTAGAGTTGTTAGAAAAAATATAAAGTGATGACTTGTAAATTTTTGCCCAGCTTCCACTAATGATAAGACTTATAAAACCGTAAGTATAATATCAAAAATAGGTTGTTGGCATTGATACAATCCTCCAATGTTATTTGGATTTCCTTCATTTTCCTTGCTCTCATTTGTGTGTGTGTGTATGTGTGTGTGTGTGTGTGTGTGTGTGT
>NW_022631035.1:15913660-15952765 GCF_010015895.1 Lontra canadensis
TGTGTGTGTGTGTGTGTGTGTGTGTGTAATTCTATACCATTTCATTACCTGTGAAGGTTCATGTACACACTGCCACAGTCAAGATCCTGACTGCACCACAATGACACTTTGCTAACCACACCCAGCTCCCTCTTCCTCCACCAGACCCCAAGCCCTAAATCCTGGCAAGCACTAATCTGCCCTCCATTTCTAAAATTTTATTATTTCAAAATCTTATGTAAATGGAATCTTACAGTGGTGACCTCTGAGCCTGGCTTTTTTGGCTCTGCATAATTATCTGGAAATTCATCCAAGCTATTGCACGAATCAAATAGTTACTTTATTTTTACTGATGAATAGTATTCCATAAGATGTATGGAAAAGAGTTTATCTATCTACCTGTTGAAGGGTGCCTGGGCTGACTCCAATTTTTTGCTCTTATGTGTATGTATAGAATTTTGTGTAAACACAAGGGTTTTTTTAAAGATTTTATTTATTTATTTGATAGAGATCACAAGTAGGCAGAGGCAGGCAGAGAGAGAGAAAGGAGGAAGCAGGCTCCCTGCTGAGCAGAGAGCCTGATGTGGGGCTCGATCCCAAGACTCTGGGATTATGACCCAAGCCAAAGGCAGAGGCTTTAACCCACTGAGCCAGTCAGGTTCCCCTAAACACAAGATTTTATTCATCTGGGATCAATGCCCAAAGGTATAACTGCTGGGTCCTATGGTAGTTTTATGCTTAGTTTTTTAAAAACCTGGAACTTTTTTTCTCTGGTGATTCTATCACTTTACGTTCCCACCAACAAGGGGGAGCGACCCAGATTCTCTAGCATCCTCGTCAACATTTGGTGCTGTCACCATTTTTAATTTTTAATTTTAGCTATTTTGATAGGTATGCAGTGACACCTCGCTGTAGTTTTAAACTGCATTTCTGGGGCGCCTGGGTGGCTCAGTGGGTTAAAGCCTCTGCCTTCAGCTCAGGTCATGATCTCAGGGCCCTGGGATCGAGCCCCACATTGGGCTCTCTGCTCAGCAGGGAGCCTGCTTCCTCCTCTCTCTCTGCCTGCCTCTCTGCCTACTTGTGATCTCTGTCAAATAAATAAATAAAATATTTTTAAAAAATAATAAACTGCATTTCCTTGATGTCTAATGATGTCGAACATCTTTCCATGTGTTTATTTGATACTGATAGAGCCTCTATGGTGAAGTGTATTTTCACGTATTTTCCCTATTTTCTAAATGTACTATTGTATTATATGTTGCCAAGTTTTGAGGGTTCTGTTAATATCAGAGATACTAGTACTTTGTCAAATGTGTATTTGCAAATATTTCATCTGAGACTATAGGTTGACTTTACCATCTCCACACTGTCTTCACAAGCAAGCTTTTCATTTTGATGAGGTTTGACTAATCCGTTTTTTCCTGTTATGGGTCATGCTTTTCATGTAATATGTTTTTAAATTAATTTACTTTTACTAGGTAGCATAAACATAAGTCATATAACTCAAATGTGACCAATGGGTATAAAGCGAAAAACAAATCTCCTTCACAAACATATCCTCTATCAGAGTTCTCTTCCCTCTAAGGGACAAATATTGACATTTTAACCTGTTTTAGAGATATTCTATGCATATATTTGTACACAAATATAGACCTGACTGGTTCTTTTGATGGCTCTCTATATTTCATTGAATGGATGCTCCGCAATTATGGAATCAGTTTTAAAAACACTAAAATTGATATAAATTGCTTTTCCCTGTATTTTCAGATACCTTGTTTTAAGAGAATGTATATTGTTTGGTCATATATTCCCTGCTCCTCTCTATCAAGCCTGTCCTTATGGAAGGATGATACCTCTGTTCCTAATGAAATCATGTAAGGTGCTTTGCCTAATGAAACACTTGTCTCTTCTGAGCAGAAACTTCAAGAACTGCTACATGGTGCTTTCATCTCTTTTCCCTGTTACAAAGGTGACATCACCCAGACAGGGATTGCTCCTTCAGCCTGTGCCCTAATAATACAGAGCAGAGGCATAGAGCAAACCCATGGCAGTATCCAGTTTTGAGTGACTGCAAAAAAACCTGTTGCCATAAGCCACTGAGAGTTAGGGGTTGTTTGTTACTACTGCACCACAGCTACCTGATACAGAAACTAGAAACTCAAGTGTGGTGCTCTTAGCAACAACAATGGCAATAGCAAAACCACTGAAAATACGTGGCATTGGCTCTGGTGCTTGGGGGGTTGGTGAGGAAACTGTTCCTGGAGGCTGGAATGAACTCCTGCCTTGCAACAGTGTTGGCAGGTCTATCAACGTCAACAGCTGAGAAGGCAGATAATGTACTGAACACTGAGGAAACACAGTGTTACTGGAGTATCTGGCTGATATTGACTGTCATGGAGAAGTTACTAGAAAAAGACATGAACTCAGAAAACAATTGTCTGCCTGGAGAGAAAAGAGAATTCAGAAATTCTGAGTCCTACATCATAAACAAACATGAACCATTTCTCCTCTTTTACAAATGGGAGACAACACCAAGGATTTCTTTTAGTGACCAAGGGGATTTAAAAGTAAAGCTCCCAGCAAAGACACAATGAAAAGTGTGGTCATTATTCCTTTTGTTAAAATCTCTAATCTGATTAATGTGGTGGCTAGTAAATCCTCTAAGTTTGAAAAAACAATTCGGGAAAAGCATTTTAGGTTGTGCTTCTCTCCAAGGACATCTGATAAAACTCAAGGGATCTATAGTTAAGTCTAATGAGAAGCAGGTCTCAAAAACAAGTACTGCCACACAACCTAGTCATAGCCAAGCAGATAAAAAGTCAACTCTATTTTAGTATAAATCCTAAAGTAAAAAATACTCTGTTCATGACTTTACCTAGGTCTCCTGCACTTTACAAATAGGAAGTAGACTAAGAAAGCCTCAGCCCACAAGAAGGGGACATTGCTCAGTGCCTTCTTCAGATGAGGGAAGATGAATAATGAAAAAAGGTAGGATTTCCTCAATGGCGTAGCCAACATCCATAAAGAACAATGGGTTGGGAATCCAATCACTATGGTAGGATTTTCCTAAAGAACTTAAAAATATTTTACATGCTCACCATCAGTGGGCAGGCTGCATTTGAGATCCTTAATTTCATCTTCTGTGAGTTTCCATCCCATGGTTCTCAAAACCGAATCAAGTTTATTGACATTAACAACCCCTCCTTGGAAATGAGAAACGGTCAGGAAACAAGAAAATGAAAGAAAAATCCATTTTACATATTTAAACAACCTAGGGGCCCACAGGACCTAAGTATAGGTGGAAACGTAAAGGGTATTCTCTGTCAGAAATATCTTTCCTTTGCAGGCAAGGGAGCTTTTTCTAAAATTCTGGTTTAACTTCTTAGAAATTTCTTAGAAATTTCCCCCTGTGGGAAAAAAAGAATCTGAAATCTTAAACTCATTGCTCTGAATGCATTTTAGTGCAGTCAGCTAGCAAGTTGTACAGTTTTTGGATTCAAATAACTTCAACGGACTTGAATGAGAGAAATGAAAAAAATATTTTTATCTTCTCACTAAAAAGTGAGCTCATTTTTGTTTGCTTTATTAGTTGTCTCAACCCCTAACCAAATTTCCCCAATATTTTCCCTTAATTTCACTGTTCTGACACACATATTAGGTTTTTTTCTGCAAAATAGTCTTTAAAAGTTCAATGTGGAGATAATTTGCTCGAAGGCAGCTCTATCTCAGAAGCTAGGGATGACATTGGTAGTTAAGTAGGTTTGTGACAGTCACAATCTGGTATCTAGGAAGTAGGATGTATGTGCCTCTTAGATTCATCTGGCTTGGACTATGCTTCTCACTTACCATGAAGAGACTTCAAGCCATCCAGCAACCTATTCTTGTAGACTTTCCCATTAGCTACAGGAAACATAAATCAGATCACACAAAAGTAAGTGATGTGGAGATTCACCAAGTCAGCAAGTCACAATTTAATGTAAGGGTGATTTGTACTTTTCCCTAGAAAATGTCCAAATTACTTCTTATTTATTTATTTATTTAAAAAATTTTTACAATTTATTTTCAGCGTAACAGTATTCATTGTTTTAGCACCACACCCAGTGCTCCATGCAATCCATGCCCTCTCCAATACCCACAACCTGGTTCCCCCAACCTCCCACCACCCGCCCCTTCAAAACCCTCAGAATATTTTTCAGAGTCCATAGTCTCAAATTACTTTCAAAAAAATTTTTTTAAACATTTCATTTATTTATCTGACAGAGAAGTGAGAGCAGGAACACAAGCCGGGGAGTGGAAGAGGGAAAGCCGGCTTCCCCCAAGCAGGTAACCTATGTGGGGCTCGATCCCAGGACCCTGGGTTATGACCTGAGCTGAAGGCACACACTGAATGACTGAGCCACCCAGGCACCCCTACGTTTAAATTTTAAAAAATGAAATGGCCACCAAAGTATCCACTCTATGCAGTTGTTGGTATCTCATCAAGTTAATGCTGGCAATATACAGTGTTTTCATGCTTTGAAAAAAAATTTCTTTCTGCTTTTCCATCTAGTTAGTACCCAGGATACCTTTTAAAATTGCCTTTTTGGGGTGCCTGGGTGGCTCAGTGGGTTAAAGCCTCTGCCTTCGGCTCAGGTTGTGATCTCAGGGTCCTGGGATCGAACACCGCATCGGGCTTTCTGCTCAGCGGGGAGCCTGCTTCCTCCTCTCTCTCTCTGCCTGCCTCTGCCTACTTGTGATCTCTCTCTGTCAAATAAATAAATAAAATCTTTAAAAAAAATAAAATTGCCTTTTCTATGGAGTCACGGGTACAAAATGCATTTCTTAACCTTGATGGCAGGTTGTGAAAAAAGGAGCAGTTGATTTCCAACTACAAATCTGTAATGGATAGAATTCCTTCTTAGAAATCCTCTCTAAAATATTCCTATTATGAGAAATTTCAACCATATTCAAAATCAGAACAGAAACAATGAATCCTCCTATAAAATCAGCACAGTTACTGATGTTCTACTATTTGATAGAATCCCTTAATGTAAAACTGGATCATTCATTATTTTTAAAAATTATTTAGGGGTACCTGGGTGGCTCAGTGGGTTAAGACTCTGCCTTTGTGGGGCACCTGGGTGGCTCAGTGGGTTAAGGCCTCTGCCTTCAGCTCAGGTCATGATCTCAGGGTCCTGGGATGGAGCCCCGCTTCGGGCTCTCTGCTCAGCGGGAAGCCTGCTTCCCCCTCTCTCTCTGCCTGCCTCTCTGCCTACTTGTGATCTCTCTCTGTCAAATAAGTAAACAAAATCCTTAAAGAAAAAAAAAAGATTCTGTCTTCGGTTCAGGTCATGATCTCGGGGTCCTGGGATCGAGCCCTGTATCAAGCTTTCTGTTCAGCATGGAACCTGCTTCGTCTCCCCACCTCTCTGCCTACTTGTGATCTCTCTCTCTCTGTAAAATAATTAAATACAAATCTTTAAAAAAATAAATAAAAATAAAAAAATAAAAAAATATTTAGACTAATAGTCATATAAGTTTACATAATTGTATAAACTGAACTAGAAAGTTTATAGAAGTGCTCACAAAATAAGAAATGCATGCTTCCTTCAAGACCACAGTAACATTTTAAATGCTTACCATTAACTGGCAGATTCTTTACCAGCTCTCCACATTCCTTATCTGTGACGGTTACTCCCATGTCTTCCAGGACATTTCCCACATCACTGACATCAACCTCTCCTCCTTCAACATGACCAAATGGGCACAGATTAGTACAGAGAAGGGTCTAATACCTCCCCAAACCTGTTGATGCCTTTTCAGCTTCAGCTGCCATAGCTGAATGAGCAAACACACACAAATGTGCTAACTGTTTACCACTGTCATTGGCTGGGGCAGAACTAAAATTTCTTCCTTTCTCTGAGTAAAGTAATAGACATACTGTATATGTAATGTAAGCTAGGATACTGTAGGCCTAATATCCATTTATATTTTAAGGGTATTATACCTCCCCTAATTTCTTAACAATGAGAGTATTTTACATTTGTGAAAGTTGGCTTGTCATTTGCTGTGCTAGTGTAAATTTGGCATTCAAAATCAAGAATAGTGACTATTCTTGGCAAATATTCCAGAAACAAAGAAATTTTCTACTAGAACTTTGCACTGAAAAATTCGTGCTAAAATGCAAATATTCTAAAGTGTAATTCTGGGCAACTGAATGCAGATAGTCATCAACACAGAAGAGAAATGGGTAGAATAAAGAAGGAAATGGGGAAATGATGGGTCTAGATAAAAATATAATTAGTATGAAGAATTAGGCATTAGATTTATAGAAACTTGTAACTAACCTGTAACAGTTTCCACTGCTTCCACCACGTTTTTGAAACCAATCTTCCCATTTGCTGTAAGAAATATCATAATTAGGATGTGGCAATGTTGTAAGAAGATAAAGGAGCTAAATGAAGAACTAGGTGCCTGAGCCAGGGTGCCAAGTCCTAGCCATGCTCTAGTTTGCCATTGGACATCAATTAGGAAACACCAATTCAAAGATAAAATTATGAAGATTCTCGGTGATGGCCAAAGCAGACCATTAAATCCCAAGCATGACACTCTTTGAGCTCAGGGCTCTGTCCTGCTAACTGCACTGGTTACACATTGTCATTAACCAAAGCAAGATAAAAGTAAGGCCCACAGTGCCACAAATTTATGAATAAAAAGACTCAAGAGGAGATCTAACTTGGCCACAATGCCATGCTTCTTTTCTACATTTGTTGTTGCTGCTGTTCTTGCTAACTGGGCTTTGAGTAAGAACGTTTTATAGAAAATAACTTGATTCATGCAATAAATGATATTAAAGATCACTCCAAATTCCTTTGTGTTGTTGTTGTTGGGCCAATCTCCGGAAAGATTGCCTATGATATTCTCTACATTATTTGTTGTATAAAGCAGATTTCAGATCCATTCAAGAGAGAATGGATTCCTTGCAATGCTATAGCGTGGTTGATTAGGTAAAAGTACTGTGTGGTGAATGTAAGGAAATAAAAGATCTAAACGTAGGAATGTAGACGGGATTCAGAACCTGCTGGTAAAAACATCTGTGCTGGTATTTGTGTTGACATGTAGCAGACTCTCCTGCTAACCAAGGTTCTTAAGTACCTTTTAATGACTTCACCCCATCCAACAATCTGTTCTGATACACCTTTCCAGCAGCTATAAGAAAACAGAGAAAGCACAGTTTATATCTGAAGCAAAAGAACATGGACAGTCACAGCGTTGTTGGGCAATTCCAGTCAGAAAGCTTTTTACTCTTTGCCTGGGAAATCTGTTCCATCTTTGCATCATATAAAAATTATTTTGGGAAAAAGAACATGGTCTTGGTGACAAGAATGTATACAGCTGAGCAAACAAGAAGACTGATGGGAAGACTACTATGCAGGAAAAAAACAAAAATATCCTTAGTTCTCTGTGTCCCTTTCCTAATTTTTTTTCTTAGTCTCTCACTTTCCTAACTTTCCCTTGGACCTCTCAGAAGTGGGAAATGATGGCATTATTACAATCTTTTTCAGTTATGATGGCAAAATTCTCAGTGGAAGAGCTTGAGGACTCCTAGATTAAATCTGTACGTCAGTGAACTTACATTTTTAAAATTCACTTTCAAGAGACAACACTATAGAAATGTCTACAATGACTCCTAGAACCCACCTCCCCAGAAAGGCTACCCTGGCACTCATATGGCTCACCGTCAATTGGCACAGTTTGTTTCAGTTTCACAAATTCCTCCTCAGTGAGCTCGATCCCCATGTTTCCAAGAACTTCCAGCAGATCATTGGCATCAATCTGTTTTCCTTTCAAAAGACAAGAATATCAGTGCTTGACAATTATGGACCTAATGATTCCAAATAATGACAAAATGATCACCTTCAACTTGGAAGTAGTGAAAATGGGTAAAATGAGACACATACAACTACACAGAATTATAGGGAAACCACAAAAAGAACACATGTCCTTAATGTCATAAAAGGAATACTCCCGGGGCACCTGGGCGGCTCAGTACGTTAAGCATCTGACTTTGGCTCAGGTTATGGTCTCAGAGTCACAAGATCAAGCCCCATGTCAGGCTCTGTGCTAGGCTTTGAGCCTGCTTAAGAGTCTTTCTCTCATTCTCCCTCTGCCCCACTCTCCCTTGCGCTCTCTCACTCTAAAAATAAAGAAAGAAAAATAAGGAAAAATACTAGAAATATATCAGTGCTCTGTTACTATTGTCTTAAAAATGCTTTACTGTAAAAATGAAAAAAAATTAGGAGTAAGACAATTAGAATCCATATTTCAGTACTATGAATATTATGTTGAAAAATGAGTACTGAATGATTTAACATTGTGTTAAGGGACCTTAAGCTTTACCTTCATGAAACTATACACAAGAAATAATTTATGAAGGGGTTTTACAACTGAAGATAAAGACAACTCATGGAATTCATAGTAGAGAAAGATTTTGACTACAGCCTCAGTTGCAAGAAAACTTGTACTGGTTTCCACTGGAGCTTGACAATTCCCTTGAGCCTGGTGAATCCATGCTGTGACATAGTTTATGAACACAGGTTATTATTTTTTTTGGTGAATATGTTAAGACAGAAAAACTATTTGTGTTGGTATTGGTATAAAACTATTTGTGTTGGTATTGGTATAAAAGAATATATAATTATCTTTGAAACTACCTGGCTTGGTATCAGAGAGGACTTCAGTTAATAATGCTCTGAAACTGAAGCAGGAGCTGAGGCTGGGTGTGCATGGAAAGGAAAATTTATTATAAAAATTGTAAATCAGGAGACCTAGACACTGGAGAAAAGTAGCTAGATGGGGGAAGACAACTACAGAGAGACTGACAATACAAGTTTCTGGCTATCATTGTCCCATTTTTAAGGGGACACTTGATGTAGTTGATAAAGACACATAGCAAGATGATATCAAGTGGGCCGCTTGGTTAAATCCACATTAAATGAGAAAACAATCTTGCTACCACTCTTCCAAAGGGCCTAGGAATGCCCAGAGGCATTCTTCTTGTGGCAGGAGACTCCCCTCCATAGATATCAAGTGGCAGAGCTTCTAGGTCTCTCCTTCATTTTCTTTATGCTCCTCTCTTCTTTTGGATTAAGCACTGGGAAGAGGGAAAGCAAAACAAAACAAAACAAAACAAAAACAAAACAAAACAAAAACAAAAACAAAAACAAAAAACAAAAAACAAATCCTAGGCACAGCCTTTGCCATAGTTTTTGTTTGTTTGTTTGTTTTTACTGAATCACACTAAAAACACTCTTTTAAGAGGAACTATAATGAACATTTATTTCTGATTTTGATTAATCGGGAAACATTGCCCAGTCTTTCTGAAATAGAAACTATTCTTGTTTTCTTTGCTTGTTTAACTAATCCTCAGACTAGCTACCTATCATCCTTTTCATGTTTTGTTGTATCTACCTAGAACTGAACTTATAACTCCAAGATAAAGTTTTGGCAAATATAAGAAAATGTGGGACCTACCTGCAAAAATTAAACAAATTTTATAATAAAATATGCATATGAAATAGAGAAACCACATTTAAAAATCAGTTTCTAGTAGAGTGGCTTGGTTAAAATGCTAAGGAAATAAATGGAACTGGAGGGAATTGTACTAAGTGAAATAAGTCAAGCAGAGTTAGACATTTATCATATAGTTTCATTCATATGTGGAACATAAGGAATAGCGCAAAGGGACACAGGGGACACGGAAACCTGAATGGGAAGAAATCAGAGAGGGAGACACACCATGGCAGACTCTGGACTCTGGGAACCAAACTGAGGGTTACAGAAGGGAGGGAATGGGAAGATGGCATAACCAGGTAATGGGTATTAAGGAGGGCACGTGTCGTGATGAGCACTGGGTGTTACATGCAACTAATGAATCATTGAACACTCCATCAAAAACTAATGATGTACTATATGTTGGCCAACTGAACGTAATAGAGAGAGAGAGAGAAAGAGAGAATAAATATCTTTCCTTTGCAGGCAAGGGATCTATTTCTAAAATTTTGGTTTAGGGAACACTTAACTTCTTAGAAATGTCCCTCTGTGGGAAAAAAGAATGTGAAATCTTAAACTCATTGCCCAGAATGCATTTCACTGTAGTCAATTAGCAAGTTGTATAGTTTTTGGATTCAAATACTTAAATGGGCTTGAATGAGAGAAATGAAAAACATAATTTTATCTTCTCACTAATAAGTGAGTTCATTTTTGTTTGCTTTATTAGTTGTCTCAACTCCTAACCAAATTCCCCCAATATTTTCCCTTTAATTTCACTATTTTGACACACATATTAGTTTTTTTCTGCACAAAATTCTTTAAAAATTCAATGTGGAGATTATTTGCTCACAGGCCGCTCTATCTCAGAAGCCAGGGATGACAGCGGTAGTTAAGTGGGTTTTGACGATCACAATCAGGTATCTAGGAAGTAGTATGTATGTGCCTCTTAGATTCATCTGGCTTTGAACGATGCTTCTCACTTACCATGAAGAGACTTCAAATGATCCAGCAACCTATTCTTGTAGACTTTCCCATTAGCTACAGGAAACATAAATCAGATACACAAAAGTAAGTGCTGGGGAGATTCACCAAGGCAGCGAGTCATAATTTAATGTAAGGAGGATTTGTGCTCTTCTCTAGAAAATTTCCAAATTACTTTCAAATTTTAAAAAATGAAATGGCCACCACTGTATCCACTCTATGCAACTGTGGGCAGCTAAGCAAGTTAATGCTGGCAATCTACAGTGCTTTCATGCTTTGAAAAAAACCTTCTGTTCTGCTCTTTCATCTAGTTAGTACCCAGGATACCTTTTAGAATTCCCTTTTCTACGGAGTCATGCCTACAAAGTGTATTTCTTAACCTTGATGGCAGCTTGTGAATAAAGCAGCAGCTGATTTCCAACTAAAAATCTGTAATGGATAGAATTCTTTCTTAAAAATCTTCTCTTAAAATGTTCTTGTTATGAAAAATTTCAACCATGTACAAAAGTAGAATAGAAACAATGAATCCTCTCATACACTCAGGTCAGTTACTGATGTTCTACCATTTGACAGACTCCTTTAAAGGTGAAACTGGATCATTATCTTTTAATTATTTAGACTATTAGATATGTAAGTTTACAGAAATGCATAAATTGCAACATATCATAATGGCTATGCTTTTTCAGTCTAGTTTTTTTTTTTAGTTTTTATGTGAATGCCTTTTTCTACTTCTCCCTTCTCAGTCTACAGTATAGCCACAAGCTCCCAGAAAACTCACATTAACAGTCTAGAATATATCTTTACATTATCCATCAATATATGCATAGATACATAATTACATTAGTGAAGTCATGTATTCTAAGTAATTGTTGAAGTATTTTTTCTCTGCTGTCATACTAGAAAGTTTATAGAAGTGCTCACAAAATAAGAAATGCATGCTTCCTTCAAGACCACAGTAACATTTTAAATGCTTACCATTAACTGGCAGATTCTTTACCAGCTCTCCACATTCCTTATCTGTGACGGTTACTCCCATGTCTTCCAGGACATTTCCCACATCACTGACATCAACCTCTCCTCCTTCAGCATGACCAAATGGGCACAGATTAGTACAGAGAAGGGTCTAATACCTCCCCAAACCTGTTGATGCCTTTTCAGCTTCAGCTACCATAGCTGAATGAGCAAACACTAATGAAATAATATGCTAACTGTCCACCACTGTCATTGGCTGGGGTAGAAATGGAATTTCTGCCTTTCTCTGAGTAAAGTAATAGACATACTGTATATGTAATATAAGTTAGGACACTGTACACTTAGTATCCATTTATGTTTTAAGGGTATTGTACTTTTCCTAATTTCTTAACAATGAGAGTATTTTACATTTGTGAAAGTTGGCTTATCATTTGCTGTGCTAGTGTAATTTTGGCATTCAAAATCAAGAATAGTGACTATTCTTGGCAAATATTCCAGAAACAAAGAAATTTGCTACTAGAACTTTGCACTATAAAATTCATGCTAAAATGCAGATATTCTAAAGTGTAATTCTGGGCAACTGAATGCAGATAGTCATCAACACAGAAGAAAAATTGGTAGAACAAAGAAGGAAATGGGGAAATGATGGGTCTAGATAAGAATGTAAATTAGCATGAAGTATTAAGACCTTAGATTTATGGCGGAGGAGCAAGATGGCAGAGTATGAGACCTAAATTTTGTCTGGTCCCAGGAATTTAGCTAGATAGTTATCAAATCATTCTGAACACCTACAAACTCAATAGGAGATTGAAGAAAAGAACAGCAGGAATTCTATGAACAGAAAAGCAACCATGTTCTGGAAGGGTGGACATGTGGAGAAGTGAATTCGAGGTGATATACAGGAATATTTGACCCAGGAGAGGAAGCCTTCATCAGCCGTCTACCAGCAAGTGAGAGAACAGAAGAACATAAAATCAGAACTTTAAAAGTCGGCTCCATGGAGGGACGTCACTCCAGTGGCTAAGTGGTGTGTGTGTGTGTGTGTGTGTGTGTGTGTGTGTGTGTGTAACCCTTGCTAGGACAGTGTGGTCTCAAGACCCTCGGGGTCACCAAAAGAGCAGGGGTGCCTGAGTGTGGCAGAGCTCCCAAGTATCAGAGCAGGGAAACTGGCTGCAGAGATCGAGCTGAGGAGTGGGATTTTAGTCAGTGTTGCCATAGACCATGATCCCAGGCATAGTCAGGCTACTACTTTTCAAGGAGGGACCCCATAAGTGGCATATTGGGGGAGACCTCCCCCTTTCCTCTATTGGGAGGAGCTGCATGGAAGCATGATGCAGGAATCTGCTGGATTTGGAGACTCCACATGGGGTCATGTGCTAGAGATAGAAACGCTTGGTCACAGGCCAGGTGAGCTGGAATGTAGCCAGAGACCAGGGAGATAGGAGTGATTGACTGCTTTTCTCAGAGGGTTCACTGAGGAGGGGGGCACCTGATTCTCAGCTCCTCTGGGGCTAGTGATTAGGAGGCCACCATTTCCATTCTCATCCTCCAAAACTATAAGGAAAGATTTCAGGGAACAAAAGCTCTGAGAGCAAACCCAGGCAGATTACTCAGCCTAGTTTCTGGCAAGGGCAGTGCAATTCTGCCTTGGGCAAAG
Source organism: Lontra canadensis (assembly GCF_010015895.1). Classification (NCBI taxonomy): domain Eukaryota; kingdom Metazoa; phylum Chordata; class Mammalia; order Carnivora; family Mustelidae; genus Lontra; species Lontra canadensis. Next base: position 15,926,781 of record NW_022631035.1, read on the forward strand.
ACACTTGAGAATCACTGCAATAGGCCCCTGCCCCAGAAGATCATCAAGAATATCCAGCCAAGATCAAGTTTACTGATCAATGAGAACTACAAAACAACGGCACTAGGGGAAAACAACACATAGAATTCATGGCCCTTTTCCCCATGATTCTTTAGTCTTTCAAAGTTAAATTTTTGAAATTTTCTTTATTTTTTCCCTTTTTCTTTATTTTTTTTGACTTTTTCAACTTTCCTGTGTTAACCATCATCTTATCAATACCTTTTTAAAAATCTTTTTTAATTTTGACTTTTGCAGTCATATACTATCCCTCCATTGTATTTAACCTTATTTTTGGTGTGTGTGTGTGTGTATATTATATATACATATATATATTCTTTCTTTAAAATTTTGGGATACAGTTTTTTCCAATAGACCAAAATATACCATAAATCTAGTTTATGGCTTTGTTCTAGTCTCTTGCATGATCACATTCTCTCCTTCTTATTTTTTTTTTTTATTATTTGAAATTTTCTTTCTTTTTTCAACCAACTTTTTTTTTTAAGATTTTATTTATTTCCATATAAAGAATCATATCATCTGCAGAAAGAGAGAGTTTTACTTCTTCATTGCCAATTTGGATACCTTTTATTTCTCTTTGTTGTCTGATTGCTGTTGCTAGGACTTCTAATACTATGTTGAGCAAGAGTGGTGAGAGTGGGCATCCTTGTCATGTTCCTGATCTCAACGGGAAGGCTGCAAGCTTTTTCCCATTGAGGATGATATTTGCTGTGGGTCTTTCACAGATAGATTTTATGAAGTTTAGGAATGTTCCCTATCCCTATACTTTGAAGTGTTTTAATCAGGAATGGATGCTGGATTTTGTCAAATTCTTTTTCTGCATCAATTGAGAGGACCATGTGGTTCTTCTCTCCTCTTATTAATTTGTTCTATCACACTGATTGATTTGCGAATGTTGAATCATCCTTGTAGTCCAGGAATGAATCCTACCTGGTCATGGTGGATAATCTTTTTAATATGCTGTTGGATCCTGTTTGCTAGGATCTTGTTGAGAATCTTAGCATCCATATTCATCAGTGATATTGGTCTGAAATTCTCCTTTTTGGTAGGGTCTTTGCCTGGTTTGGGGATCAAGGTAATGCTGGCTTCATAGAAAGAGTCTGGAAATTTTCCTTCTGCTTCAATTTTTTGGAAACAGTTTCAGGAGAATAGGTGTTATTTCTTCTTTGAAAGTTTGGTAGAATTCCCCAGGGAATCCATCAGGTCCTGGGCTCTTGTTTTTGGGAGGTTTTTGACAAAGCTGTGATCACCAAGACAGCATGGTACTGGCATAAAAACAGACACATAGGCCAGTCGATCAGAGTAGAGAGCCCAGATATGGACCCTCAACTCTATGGTCAAATAATCTTCGACAAAACCTATAACCTACTGTTGCACCTATAATATCTATAACACTGTATAAAAATATACAGTGGGAAAAAGACAGTCTCTTCAATAAATGGTGCTGGGAAAACTGGGCAGCTATATGTAGAAGAATGAAACTCGACCATTCTCTTACACCGTACCCAAAAATAAACTCAAAATGGATAAAAGACCTCAACGTGAGACAGGAATCCATCAGAATCCTAGAGGAGAATATAGGCAGTAAACTCTTCGATATCAGCCACAGCAACTTCTTTCAAGATATGTTTCCAAAGGGAAAGGAAACAAAAGTGAAAATGAACTTTTGGGAATTCATCAAAATCAAAAGCTTCTGCACAGCAAAGGAAACAGTCAAGAAAACAAAGAGGCAACCCACAGAATGGGAGAAGATATTTGCAAATGACAGTACAGACAAAAGGTTGATATCCAGGATCTATAAAGAACTCCTCAAACTCAACACACACAAAACAGATAATCATATAAAAAAATGGGCAGAAGATATGAACAGACATTTCTCCAATGAAGACATACAAATGGCTATCAGACACATGAAAAAATGTTCATCATCACTAGCCATCAAGGAGATTCAAATTAAAACCACATTGAGATATTACCTTACACCACTTAGAATGGCCAAAAGTAGCAAGACAGGAAACAACATGTGTTGGAGGGGATGTGGAGAAAGGGGAACCCTCTTACACTGTTGGTGGGAATGCAAGTTGGTGCAGCCTCTTTGGAGAACAGTGTGGAGATTCCTCAAGAAATTAAAAACAGAGCTTCCCTATGACCCTGCAATTGCACTATTGGGTATTTACCCCAAAGATACAGATGTAGTGAAAAGAAGGGCCATCTGTACCCCAATGTTTATAGCAGCAATGGCCATGGTCGCCAAACTGTGGAAAGAACCAAGATGCCCTTCAACGGATGAATGGATAAGGAAGATGTGGTCCATATACACTATGGAGTATTATGCCTCCATCAGAAAGGATGAATGCCCAACTTTTGTAGCAACATGGACGGAACTGGAAGCGATTATGTTGAGTGAAATAAGTCAAGCAGAGAGAGTCAATTATCATATGGTTTCACTTATTTGTGGAGCATAACAAATAGCATGGAGGACAAGGGGAGTTAGAGAGGAGAAGGGAGTTGAGGGAAATTGCAAGGGGAGGTGAACCATGAGAGACTAAGGACTCTGACAAACAATCTGAGGGTTTTGAAGGGGCGGAGGGTAGAAGGTTGGGGGAACCAGGTGGTGTGTATTGGAGAGGGCACAGATTGCATGGAGCACTGGGTGTGGTACAAAAACAATGAATACTGTTACGCTGAAAATAAATTTAAAAAATTAAAAAAGAAAAAAAAAGATTTTATTTATTTATTTGACAGAGATCACAAGTAGTCAGAGAGGCAGGCAGAGAGATAGAGGGGGAAGCAGGCTCCCTGCTGAGCAGAGAGCCCAATGCAGGGCTTGATCCCAGGACTCCGATATCATGACCTGAGCCAAAAGCAGAGGCTTTAACCCACTGAGCCACCCAAGCACCCCACCAACTTCTTATCAATTTCTATTTTTAAAAGACTTTTAAAAAGTTTCTTCTTTACAATCATATTCCACCCCTTCATCATATTTACCCTATTTTTGTGTATATATAGGTTTTTCATTCTTTAAAATTTTGGGAGGCAGTTTCTCCTAACAGATCAAAATACACCCAGAATCAGGTGGTGTGTGGCTCTATTCTATTCACCAGCATATATATATACATATATATATATACATATATATATGTATATATATATATGTATATATATATTTTTTTTTCCTTTCTTTCCCCTTCAGTTTTGGGTCTCTTCTGATTTGTTTAGTGTATGTTTTTCTGGGGTCATTCTTACCCTTTTAGCATTATGTTCTCTCATTCATTTATGCTGCTCTGGACAAAATGACAAGGTGGGAAAACTCACCTCAAAAAAAGAGAACAAGAGGCAGTACCACCTGCCAGGGACCTAATCAATACAGATATTGGTAAGATGCTGGACCTAGAATTCAGAATGATGATTATAAAGATACTAGCTGGACTTGAAAAAAGCATGGAAGATGCTAGAGAATCTGAAGGCTAGGGACCTAATCAATATGGACATTAGTAGTATGTCAGAACTAGAGTTCAGAATGATGATTCTCAAGGTGATAGCTGGGCTCAAAAAAGGCATGGAAGATATTAGAGATACCCTGTCTGGAGAAATAAAAGCCCTTTCTGGAGAAATAAAAGAACTAAAATCTAACCAAGCTGAAATTAAAAAAAAAAAACTATTAATGAGGTACAATAAAAAATGGAGGCACTTAGTGCTAGGATAAATCAGGCAGAAGAGAGAATTACTGATATAGAAGACCAAATGATGGAGAATGAAGAGGCTGAGCAAAAGAGAGACAAATGACTACTGGACCATGAGGGGAGAATTCGAGAGATAAATGATACCGTAAGATGAGACAATATTAGAATAATTGGGATTCCAGAAGAAGAAGGATGGGGGGCCGAAGGTATATTGGAATGAAGTATAATAGAGAATTTCCCTAATATGGCAAAGGAAACAAGCAACAAAATCCAGGAGATTTTCAAAATCAGTAAAAATAAAATCAATAAGAATAGGTCCACACTCCATCATCTAATAGTAAAACTTACAATCAATAAGAATAAAAATCAATAAGAATAGATCCACACTCCATCATCTAATAGTAAAACTTACTAGTCTTAGTGACAAAGAGAAAATCCTGAAAGCAGCCCAGGACAAGAAGTCTGTAACATACAATGGTAAAAATATTAGATTGGCAGCAGACTTATCCACAGAGACCTGGCAGGCCAAAAAGAACTGGCATGATATATTCAGAGCATTAAAGGAGAAAAACACGCTGCCAAGAATACTATATCCAGCAAGGTTGTCCCTGAAAATAGAAGGAGAGATAGAAAGCTTCCAGGACAAACAAAAACTCGAAGAATTTGTAAACACCAAACCAGCCCTACAGGAAATATTGAAAGGGGTCTTCTAAGCAAATAGAGAGCCCAAAAGGAGTAGACCAGGAAGGAACAGAGACATTAAACAGTAACAGTCGCCTTATAGGCAATACAATGGCACTAAATTCATCTCTCTCAATAGTTACTCTGAATGTAAATGGGCTAAATGCCCCAATCAAAAGACACAGGTTATCAGAATGGATAAAAAAACAAAACCCATCAATATGCCATCTACAAGAAACTCATTTTAGATCCAAAGACACCTCCAGATTTAAAGTGAGGGGTTGGAAAACAATTTACTATGCTAATGGACATCAAAAGAAAGCTGAGGTGGCGATCCTTATGTCAGATCAATTAGATTTTAAACCAAAGAGTATATAACAAGAGATGAGGGAAGGACACTATGTCATACTCAAAGGGTCTATCCAACAAGAAGATCTAACAATTTTAAATATCTATGCCCCTAACATGGGAGCAGACAACTATAAAACCAATTAATAACAAAATCAAAGAAACACATTGACAATAGTATATTAATAGTAGGGGATTTTAACACTCCCCTCACTGAAATGGACAGATCATCCAAGCAAAAGATCAACAAGGAAATAGAGGCATTAAATGACACACTGGACCAGATGGATATCACAGATATATTCAGAGCACTCCATCCCAAAGCAATAGGTACACATTCTTCTCTAGTGCACATGGAACATTCTCCAGAATAGATCACATCCTGCATAACAAATCAGGTCTCAACCGGTACCAAAAGATTGGGATCATTCCCTGCATATTTTCAGACCACAATGCTCTGAAGCTAGAACTCAATCACAAGAGGAAATTTGGAAAGAACCCAAATACATGGAAACTAAACAGCATCCTTCTAAAGAATGAATGGGGCAACCACGAAATTAAAGAAGAATTGAAAAAAATTCATGGAAACAAATGATAATGAAAATACAACTGTTCAAAACCTGTGGGACACAGCAAAGGCAGTCCTGAGAGGAAAATATATAGTGATACAAGCCTTTCTCAAGAAACAAGACAGGTCTCAAATACACAACCTAACCCTACACCAAAAGGAGCTGGAGAAAGAACAGCAAATGAAGCCGAAACCCAGCAGGAGAAGAGAAATAATAAAGATCAGAGCGTATATGAACCGGATTGCATGGAGCACTGGGTGTGGTGCAAAAACAAGGAATACTGTTATGCTGAAAAAAAAATAAAATTATAAAAAAAAATAAAGATCAGAGTGGAAAAATAAAAACCAAAAAAAAAAAAAAGTAGAACAAATCAATGGAACTAGGAGCTGGTTCTTTGAAAGAATTAATAAGATTGATAAACCTCTGGCAGACTTATCAAAAACAAAAGAGAAAGGACCCAAATACCTAAAATCATGAATGAAAGAGGAGAGATTACAACCAACACCAAAGAAATACAAACAATTATAAGAACATATTATGAGCAACTATATGCCAGCAAATTTGACAATCTGGAAGAAATTGATGCATTCTTAGAGACATATAAACTACCACAACTGAAGCAGAAAGAAATAGAAAACCTGAACAGACCCATAACCAGTAAGGAGATGAAGCAGTCATCAAAAATCTCCCGACAAACAAGAGCCCAGGGCCAGAGGGCTTCCCAGGGGAATTCTACCAAGCATTTAAAGAAGAATTAATTCCTATTTTCCTGAAACTCCAAAAAATAGAAATGCAAGAAAAACTTCCAAACTCATTTTCTGAGGCCAGCATTGCCTTGACCCAAAACCAGACAAAGACCCCTTTAAAAAAGAGAATTACAGAATTACAGACCAATATCCTTGATGAACACAGATGCAAAAATTCTCACCAAAATACTAGCCAATAGGATACAACAGTACATTGAAAGGATTGTTCACCACGGCCAAGTGGGATTTATTCCTGGGCTGCAAGGTTGGTTCAACATCCGGGCATCAATCAATGTGATACAATACATTAATAAAGGAAAGAAGAACCATATGATACTGAAAAAGCATTTGACAAAGTACAGCATCCTTTCTTGATCAAAACTCCTCAAAGTGTAGGGATAGAGGGTACATACCTCAATATCATTAAAGCCATCTATGAAAAACCCACAGTGAATATCATTCTCTGGAGAAAAACAGAGAGCTTTTCTACGAAGGTCAGGAACATAGCAGGGATGTCCATTATCACCACTGCTATTAACATAGTACTAGAAATTCTAGCCTCAACCATCAGACAAGAAAAAGAAATTAAAGGCATCTGAATCAGCAAAGAAGTCAAACTCTCACTCTTTGCAGATGATAAGATACTTTAGGTGGAAAATCCAAAGGACTCCACTCCAAATCTGCTAGAACTTTTACAGGAATTCAGTAAAGTGTCAGGATATAAAATCAATGTACAGAAATCAGCTGCATTTTTATACACCAACAAGACAGAAGAAAGAGAAATGAAGGAGTCAATCCCATTTACAATTGCACCCAAAACCATAAGATACCTAGGAATAAACCTAACCAAAGGGACAAAGAATCTATACTCAGAAAACTACATAATACTCATGAAAGAAATTGAGGAAGACACAAAGAAATGGAAAAATGTTCCCTGGATTAGAAAAACAAGTATTATGAAAATGTCTATGCTACCTAAAGCAATCTACACATTTAATGCAGCCCTATCAAGACACCAACAACTTTTTTCAAAGAAATGGAACAAATAATCCCAAAATTTGTATGGAACCAGAAAAGTCCCCAAATAGCCAGAGGAATGTTGAAAAAGAAAAGCAAAGCATGTGGCATCACAATTCTGGCCTTCAAGCTCTATTACAGAGCTGTAATCATCAAGACAGTATGGCACTGGCACAAAAACAGACACATAGATCAATGGAACAGAACAGCGAGCCTAGACATGGACCCTCTCAACTCAATGGTCAACTAACCTTCAACAAAGCAGGAAAGACTGTCCAATGGAAAAAAGACAGTCTCTTAACAAATGGTGTTGGGAAAATTGGACAGCCACATGCAGAAGAATGAAACTGGGCCATTTCCTTACACCACACACAAAAACAGACTCAGAATGGATGAAAGACCTCAACGTGGGACAGGAATCCATCAAAATCCTGGAGGAGAACACAGGCAGAAACCTCTTCCGACCTCAGCCACAGCAACTTCTTCCTAGAAACAGCACCAAAGGCAAGGGAAGCAAGGGTAAAAATGAACTATTGGGACTTCATCCTGATAAAAAGCTTTTGCACAGCAAAGGAAACAGTCAACAAAACCAAAAGACAACCACAGAATCAGAGAAGGATTTGCAAATGACATATCAGATAAAGGGCTAGTATCCAAAATCTATAAAGAACTTATCAAACTCAACACCCAAAGAACAACAATCCAATCAAGAAATGGGCAGAAGATTCGGCTCAGGTCATGATCTCAGGGTCCTGGGGTTGAGCTCCACATCGGGCTCTCTGCTCAGCGGGGAGCCTGTTTCCCCCCACTCCCCACCTGCCTCTCTGTCTACTTGTGACCTCTCTGTCTCTCTCTGTTAAATAAATCAATAAAATATTAAAAAAAAAAAGAAATGGGCAGAAGACATGAGCAGACATCTCTGCAAAGAAGACATCCACATGGCCAACAGACACATGGAAAAGTGCTCAGCATGACTTGGCATCAGGGAAATACAAATCAAAACCACAATGAGATATCACCTCACACCAGTCAGAGTGGCTAAAATTAACATGTCAGGAAATGACAGGTGTTGGTGAGGATGTGGAGAAAGGGAAATCATCCTACACTGTTGGTGGGAATGCAAGCTGGTGCAGCCACGGTTCCTCAAAGAGTTGAACATAGAGCTACCCTACAACCCAGCAATTGCCCTACTAGGTATTGACCCTAAAGATACAAAGATAGTGATCCGAAGGGGCACGTGCACTTGAATGTTTATAGCAGCAATGTCCATGATAGCCAAACTATGGAAAGAGCTTAGATGTCCCCCAACAGACGAATGGATAAAGATGTGGTACACACACACACACACACACACACACACACACACACACAGAGGAATATTATAGAGCCATTAAAAATGAATTCTTGAGGTGCCTGGGTTGCTCAGTGGGTTAAGCCTCTGCCTTCAGCTCAGGTCATGATCTCAGGGTCCTGGGATTGAGCCCTGCATTGGGCTTTCTGCACAGCATGGAGCCTGCTTCCCCTCCCCCACTGCCTTCCTCTCTCCCTACTTATGATCTCTTTCTGTTAATAAATAAATAAAATCTTTTAAAAAAATTAATTCTTGCCATTTTGTAATGATATGGATGGACCTACAGGGTATAATGCTATGTGAAATAAGCCAATCAGAGGAAGAAAATCATGACATGATCTCACTGATATGAGGAATTTGAGAAACAAGGCAGAGGATCATAGGGGAAGGGAGAGAAAAATGAAACAAAATGAAACCAGGGAGGGAGACATACCATAAAAGATTCTTGATCTCAGGAAACAAACTGAGGGTTGCTGGAGGGGAGTGGGGTAAAAGGATGTGGTCCTGGGTGATTGACATTGGGGATGGAATGTGCTATGGTGAGTGCTGTGAATTGTGTAAGAATGATGAATCACAGACGTGTCTCTGAAACATATAATACCTTATATGTTAATTTAAAAAATTGTAAAATAAAAGGAAAAAAATTAGAATATAGAAATTTCTAACTAACCTGTAACAGCTTCTACTGCTTCCATCACATTTTTGAGACCAATCTTCCCATTTGCTGTAAGAAATATCATAATTAGGATGTGGCAATGTTGTAAGAAGATAAAGGAGCTAAATGAAGAAATAGATGCCTGAGCTGGGGTGCCAAGCCCCCGCCAAGCTCTAGTTTGCCATCGGATGTCAATTAGGAAACACAAACTCAAAGATAAAATTATGAAGAATCTTCATGATGGCCAAAGTAGAGCATTACACCCCATACATGGCACTCTTTTGAGCTCAGGGATCTGTCTTGCTAATTGCACCGATTACACTCAGTCATTAACCAAAGCAAGAGTGCCAAAATTTATGAATCAGAAGACTCAAGAGGAGACCTAACTGCATAATCCATAACCCCTGCTCCTTATGTCTTCACAAAGTTTCTGAAAGATGTTTTTAAATATAATGAAATATAATGAATCACAATAGAGTAAATATGATTAGGAATGCAAGAGCATAAGGCTGGAATGGGGAGGTGACAAGAGAAGCTGAGCATGTGCAAGAGGAGGAAAGAAGCTAAGATGACACCAGAAGAATATGGATATGAGCCAGTTTCCCCATTGTGGAATTTGAGGCTTGTCTAAATTGTGGCTGGTGCCAGGCTCCTTTAAGAACAAAAATTCTCAGGTGGGGACAAAGCAAAACAATGTGCTGCAATCTGGATTTTGGATGTAACCTGGAAATGTGTGTTCTTAGTCAATGTTGATGACCGGGAAACAGTCCTCCTTTATTGATTTATTTTCATGTGATTTTGTTTGATTTTCTCTTCCTGAGTTGTAGCCACATGAGGCTTTTTAGGAAAGTGCGACTTGGCCTCAAAGCATAGGGTGTACATATATATTTAGGCCATTGTTAATGAAAACAAAACAAAAAAACAGCTAACTATCTACCCAAAACTCTTATTTCCTCTCATAGTATAGAATTATAGAGGGAAGTGGATGCACAGCCAGATACTATGTTCCTACCATCACCCACCACACCCCTCCTTGCATTTCGATATAGTCATGTGACTAGTTGCAACAAAAGAATGGTTATGGAAATGATGTGTGCCACATCTCCCTCCTTTGTGCGCTCTTTTCCTTTCCATTAATTTTGTATAAACAATGAAAAGGCCCTAAGAAGGAATCCAAGAGGCAAGAACCTGGATCCCTGTATCACTGAATGGAGAAGAGCCATTGCCCGTCAACCAAGAGTACTCTTACCTTGGACTTTCATGGAGAAGAGAATGAAACTTCTATTGTGTTTAACCATGACACATTTTCATGTTTGTTTTTAAATTCAAATTTAGTTTACCCTAAATAATACATTCTCTGTTCTTGAATTAGGACTGGCTTATCCCTATCTTTGCAAAATGCTTCTATTTTCTTTTGGTATACCCAATATCACTAATTATTGTGCATTCTCTGACACCAGCCCCTAAATGTAAACTCCTCTCCAAGGTTCATTACCACCTACAGTCCTCACCGTCAGGTGGCAAATATTCTGTCAGATCTTCACGTTCCTTTTCTGTGAGTTCAATTCCCAGGTTTTCCAGCACATTATCTAGGTTATTGGCTTTAACCATTCCTCCTTGAGAAACAAACAGGAAAGAATCATGAAGAAAAAATATTACATGATTTCACAAGATTAGTATATATGTAAATTTTTTATATCACATGCATTTAATTTGACAAAAAGTAAAGAGAAACGTATAACTTATTTATATTAGTGAACTGGTGTAAAAGGTTAGCGCAGCAAATCTCCTATAATGAGATCAAGAACAACTTAGATAAAAATATTCTCAGGTTGGGGGTGCTTGCCGGCTCAAGCAGTAGACTATGTGACTCGATCTTGGGGTCATGAGTTCAAGCCCCACCATGGACACTGAGGTTATGCAAAAAAATATTTTGAGGTTGAAGCATTACTGGTGGCAGGCTGTGATTATGTATTTAAAGGTATTCTTCGTACTATCAAGGAATAGTCATCTGTTCAAAGAGAGCCCAAAAGAATATCAATGGTAGGATTGTCCCCATGGGGAATACAGAGAAAATACTGTGTATGTCTGTCCCCAAAAGAAAGTCAAGGCATCCGCTGAGAGGGATAGTTCAAGTTTCAGATCATCAATGTTCTGCTTTTGCAATACACAAAAAACGTATTGAAGGTTAAAAGATTACAAATGTGGATTCATGTGCTCTCAGAGGGAAGAGCGTGTCATGCACAACACATTCACCACAAAATTCTGCAAGGAATGCTGCTGACTGTCATTATTCCAAAGGTCTGGGATGGCAGACCAGCCACCTGCAGGAGACTTTCTCATCAAATAGTAAGCAGCAAAACCTGCAACCTTTCCTCTCTGCCTTCCTACTTCCCCTTCTTACCTCTTTTTCCAAGGACCGATAGGAAGAGGAAGTAAAAACGTATCTCGGCCACAATGCCATGCTTCTTTTCTACATTTGTTGTTGCTGCTGTTCTTGCTAACTGGGCTTTGAGTAAGAATGTTTTATAGAAAATAACTTGATTCATGCAATAAATGATATAAAAGATCACTCCAAATTCCTTTGTGGTGTTGTTGTTGGGCCAATCCCTGGAAAGACTGCCTATGATATTATCTACATTATTTGTTGTATAAAGCAGATTTCAGATCCATTCAAGAGAGAATGGATTCCTTGCAATGCTATAGCGTGGTTGATTAGGTAAAAGTACTGTGTGGTGAATGTAAGGAAATAAAAGATCTAAACATAGGAATGTAGACAGGATTCAGAACCTGATGGTAAATATGTCTGTGCTGGTATTTGTGTTGACATGTAGCAGACTCTCCTGCTAACCAAGGTTCTTAAGTACCTTTTAATGACTTCACCCCATCCAACAATCTGTTCTGATACACCTTTCCAGCAGCTATTAGAAAACAGAGAAAGCACAGTTTATATCTGAAGCAAAAGAACATGGACAGTCACAGCATTATTGGGCAATTGGGCAATTCCAGTCAGAAAGCTTTTTACTCTGCCTGGGAAGTCTGTTCCATCTTTGCATCAAATGAAAATTATTTTGGGACTAAGAGTATGGTCTGCTGACAAAAATGTATACAGTGTTGAGCAATCAAGAAGACTGATGGAAAGAATACTGTGCAGAAAAAAAAAATCACTAGTTCTCTGGGTCCTTTTCCTGTTTTTTTTTTTTCCCCTATTCTCTCACTCCCCTCAATTTCCTTCGTTTCCCTTCCTATCCTTTGGCCCTCTCATGAGAGGGTAATAGTAGCCTTATTATAGTCTTCATCAGCTCTGACGGCAAAATCTCAGTGCAAGAAATTGGTGACCCCTAGGTTTAATCTGTATGTCAGTGAACTTACTTTTTAAAAATCATTTTCAGTATTTTATAGAAGAAATAAAGACACAACACTGTAGAACAGCCTACAATGACCCCCAGAACCCAGCTCCCTAGAAAGGCTACCCTGGCCCTCATACGGCTCACCGTCAATTGACACAATTTGTTTCAGCTTCACAAATTCCTCCTTGGTGAGCTCAATCCCCATGTTTCGCAGAACTTCTAGTAGGTCATTGGCATCAATCTTTTTTCCTTTCAAAAGACAGGAACATCAGTGCTTGACAATTTGGAATCTAATGATTCCAAATAATGACAAAATGATCACTTTCAACTTGGAAGTAGTGAATGGGTAAAATGAGACACATACAACTACACAGAATTACAGGGAAACCACAAACAGAATACAGGTCCTTAATGTCATAAAAGGAATACTCCAGGGGCACCTGGGTGGCTCAGTGGGTTAAGCATCTGCCTTTAGCTCAGGTCATGATCTCAGGGTTCTGGAATCAAGCCCTGCATCTGAGCTCTCCACTCATAGGCGAATCTGCTTCTTCTCCCACAGCCCCCTCCAACCTGCTCATGCTTTGTCTTTATCTCTTTTTCAAACAAACAACTAAAATCTCAAAAAAAAAAAAAAGGAATATCTCAGCAATGGATTTGTGTGCATCTAATGCAGCAGAGTGTAAGTTTGCTTTACTTGGCCCGCAAATTAGAATAATGGAAATAATATAAATTTTTATTTTTGGCAGGGGAACTTAGAATTATGGGGAGAGTCTAAATTATATGAATTTTCTCTTTATATACCTGTCTAGGTATGAGGTTTTTTGAACATTGGTGAGGTAAATTATATTACTGCCTTACTAAAAACATTTCTGCCAAATTTCTTTTTTTTTTAAGATTTATTTATGTATTTGACAGAGATTACAAGTATCTGCCAAATTTCTTATCAAAATACAGAATTTTAATTGTATTTTAAAATTTTAAGTTGTGCAGATAAGTACAGTATAGGATTCTCAAAATAAGTATTTGATGAAATATAATATAAAGATAAAATATTACAGTTTGGGCAAGTTGAAATGATATTTTTAAGATGATACAATTTTTTTTTGTTTTTAGTTCCCATTAGTTAGCATATATTGTAATATTAGACTCTGGTACACAATATAGTGATTTGTCACTTCCATGCAACACCCTGGGCTCATCACAACAAGTACACTCCTTAGTCCCCATCACCTATTTCATCCATCCCTCTGCCTTCCTCCCTTCTGGTAACCATCAGTATGTTCTCTATAGTGTAGAGTCTGTTTCTTGGTTTGCCTTTCTGTTTTTTTTCCATTTTTTTAACAAAATAGTACAATTTTATAGTAACTTGCCACTCACCAGAAAAAGCATTCAATGCGTCCATTAACTTTTTCATTTTAATCTTCCCATTATCTGTTAAGAAACACATGTAATTCAAACACAGATGTAACACAGACACTCATTAGTGATATGAAATCTTAAGAATAAGACAGTTTAATTATATTCTAATATTTTATCATATATTCATCTCTACCATGAGCCAGAAGTTCTAAAATATTACTAGAGCTTTAATTCATTGGGTTGTAGGAAATTAAACGTCTGACAGTTAAGGATGAGATATAAAATTAAATCACATTTTCTGTAGAGTCTGCTTCATGATTCCTATGCATTTGAAAACTCTCTACTGTTTACTTCAAGCACAAAGAATAGGATTTACAATTTGTGTCTGCTATATATTAATGTTGGTATTTGGCTGTTCTAATGATCTCTGTATGTAATAAGCTGATACTTAGCAGTTCTTGACTTTTCTTTGATAGAGTTTCTTACTCCTTTATTCTATGTAAGTAAAAAAACCAGGAAAACACCTCAGTGATTAGCTTGAGGTAATTTTAAATGTAGAGATTCTGTATATTTTTAAATGTATACTATTAACATTAAAAACATTAACATGAAATCATATTACAAAGATAGAATTAACTCAGAAATTTAGGATACTATAGAATCTCAGATTTACTTTTCTTTATTAGACAAAAAACAACTAAGACATTGCATTTGCATAAAATATTATTTTTTAATTGTAGATGACAAATATTTAAATAGAAGCTTCATGTTATTTTTGTTCTTTATTTTCTTTTGGCTCTAAAAATATAGAGCGGGCTATTCATTTTTTTAAAATTTGTTCAGATATAATTTACATAGCAAGCAATCAAATCATTTAAAGTATACAAATGGAACATTTTCAGGATATGCACAGAATCCTGCAACTATCACCACAACCTAATTTCAGAACATTTTCATCATCACAAAGAGAAACTTCATTAGAAAACAAATAAAACAAAACAAAAACCATACCATTAGTTTGCAGTTCCTACCTACTGCCCCAGCCTCAATAATAGGCAATCACTAATCTGTGTCAGGGAAAATGTCAGGAACGACTACTAAGTGTCAATATATTATATGAAGAGATCATTTCTGAAATCCAAACAGAAACACTAATATGTAGTAATACAGATCTAAATGTAGATTTACGTCTATTCTGGACATTTCATATAAATGGAATCATACAACATATCATCTTTTGTGATTGACTTGTTTCACTTAGCATCATATTTTCATTAGTCCACTGCATTTCAGTCCTAATTCAGCTTTAATTGTATCTCAGAGTTTGTTTCTAATTCATCAAGGGAGATGGCCAAGAACAGATGGCCTTTAGATCATGGACTCTGAAATAGGGAGTAGAATATGAGACAGCTTCATAAAAAGGCAAAATTCTCTATATTAGAGCCTGCATGTTTGAAGACCCCTGACTCTGAGAAAGTGAAGAGTGCTATCACATGGCTATGAAATGTGTCTCTCAAGTTAATAATCTCCCACATTTTCTCTTTTATTTTCCTATTGCTTCTGCATTAATCTCCTTCCAGACTATTTTTCATGCTATTTTGTCCCTAATTACTTGTTTTTCCATCACTTTTTATGAGTCGCAATTACAGGATTTTTCTGTGTTTTCAGTATTTCTTTGGATCCAAAATTTAAAAGGCTGATACTACATGTTAATAAAATGACAAGAAATAATATTACTTTATTTTCTTTTTGAGCTCATTCTTAAGTTTCTAATAAATTATCTTCTTACTGGCAAATAAATTTTTTTCAGAGGTGATTTTATAGGAGCTCACACCTCAAGTTGTAATTAGTAGTGCAAAATTTATATGCTTACTCACCATCAACAGGTAGGTTCTTTATCAAATCATTACTTTCCATTCCTGTGAGTTTCATTCCCATGCTTTGCAAAGCAGTGTCTAGTTTGGCACCATCAACAATCCCTCCTTGGGAGAAAGAGAAAAATAAAAGCAAAATTGAATATTAGAATGTGATGAAAGGTATGAATTACTGTGTGTTATAAATATCGGCTACACCTTAAAGAATAAGGTTGACTGTCTATTCAGTTGTATAAAAACTGTCAGTAATAACAGTGAAACTGGAATTTCCTCCACTGAGTTTTTTTTTGGGGGGTGGAGGAATCAATTTCTATAATTAGCTATTAAGGGTTGTGGCACAACTTCAAGACTATTTACAGAAATAGAGAAAATAAAATTCATATGCTGCTGTAGGAAAAGTATTGTATTTGTTTCTTTAACAGAAATTCACAAGGGGGAAGCTTGGGTTGCTCAGTCAGTTAAATGTCTGCCTTTGGCTCAGATTATGGGATCAAGTTCTACACTGGGACTGCTTCTCCCTCTGCCTCTGCCATTTTCTCTCCATCTCACATGAATAAATAAAATATTTTTTAAAAAGTTCACATGGTTCTTTCCTCTGAATACATTTTCCAAAAAATGTCTAATAATTCCTCTCATTTTTTGTTAGTTTATGAATTATAGGGATACAGATTTTTATGATGACATCACTGACACCTGTGTATTTCACCCAGCATTGTTAATAAACAGAACAGATACAATAAAAATATCTTCTATGTTCCTCCTCATTCCCCATCTTTCCCCACCTTTCCCAGGGTGACTTACTGACTTATGTAAGTGTTTATAATGCCCATGCATGTTTTACTGCCATTATGTTAAACAGTCTTGTAGAACTTTTTTTTTAAAGATTTTATTTATTTGAAAGAGAGAGAGAGAGAGAGAGTGAGAAAATGAAAGGGGAGAAGGTCAGAGGGAGAAGCAGGCTCCCTGTGGAGCTGGGAGCCCGATGCGGGACTCAATCCCGGGACTCCAGGACCATGACCTGAGCTGAAGGCAGTTGCTTAAGCAACTGAGCCACCCAGGTGCCCCGGTTTTGCAGAACTTTTAAAGTTTATATAAATCATATCACATTGTGAGTTTCCTTTTGCCACATGCAATTTCATTGAATTCTTGTTTTTTATATTTGTCCATGTTGAAACATGGAACATTTTCATTTATTTTATTTATTCATTTATATTTTTAAAGAGAGCATGAGAACAAGAGCAGTGGGGGGGCACAGAAGGAGAGGGGGAGAGAGAGAATCTCCAGCAGACTCCATGCTCAGCATGAGCCAGATGCGGAGCTTGATCTCATGACCTGAGTAAAACCAAGAGTTGGATGCTTAACCAACTGAGCCAACCAGGCTCCCTTCATTCATTTTAAATACTATTATTCTACTATAATGTTATGCCATCATATACTTACCATTCTCCAATAGATAACACTTAGGTTGTACCCAAATTTTTGTCATTACAAGAAAACATTGCAACATGCATTCTTGTGAATGTCTCTGTTGATGAGGGTAAGAATCTGAATAATATATTTAGGAGTGGATTAGTTGGAGTGGAATACATATATTTTTAATTTCTTGAGATTTTATCCAGTTGCTTTTGAAAGTGCTACTATCAATATTAGCAGTGTACAAGAATTTCCATTACTCCATACTACTTCCATAGCTTAGGGTGGCTTGACTGTTACAATTATGGTACATTTGAGATCTGTGAACTAGTATTTTATTGTTGTTTTAACTTAGACTTCCACAATTACGTGTGAAATGAAATACTTTTTATAAGTGATTGGCCCCGCAGAGATCTCCTCTTTTGTCCAATGTCTGATCTCATATTTGTCCACTTCAATACTAGTTGTTTGGCTTGTTCTTATGGATTCTGGCCTTTCTAATGAGTGTGTAGTGGTATCTCATTATGGTTTAATTTGTACTTCTCTAATGACATAAGATGTAGACATCTTTTCATATGTTTAATTGCCATCTGTGTATCTTCTTCGGTGAGGTTGTTATTCAGCCACAAAAAAGAATGTGATCTTGCCATTTGCATTGACATGGCTGGAGCTACAGAATATAATGATAAGTGAAATCTGTCAGAGAAAATCTTTGGCCTTTTCTTAAATCAAGGGTATTCAGCCTATCGAAGGCATTCTTCATTTCTGTCATAATGGTTTTGATCACTAGCCTTTCTTTTGCTTCTTTCTTAGATTTCCACCTCTCTACTTACACTGTGCATCTGTTTTTGCCTGCTCTCTACTTTATCCATTAGCATATTAATTATAATTGTTTTGAATTCCAACATCCCTGCCAAATTTGAATCTGGTTCTAATGCATGCTCTCTCTTCCATTTGCGTTTTTTACCTTTTACAATTCTTGTGATTTTTTTTTCCATTTTTGTGATTTTTTTTTTTCTTGATAGCTTCACATAATGTACTGGGTAAAAATAACTGCTATGAACAGGTGATCAGGTGATAAGATGTATGGGGAAGGGAAACATACTATAATCCTATGATTAAGTCTCAATTTTTTCACAAGCCTTTGCCTCTGGACTGTGAACATCACATGTGCTATGCCAAAATGTGCTTAAGTTGGGTATCTCCCTTACCCCAGGTCAGTTATGGTCTGATAAAACCTCAGCAATTTAGGCTATGACTAAATAGTTTCTCCTTAGGGCAACCTTTTTATGAAGGTGCATTTCAAAATTGTTTCTCCTCCCCCCCACCCCGCCCACGTGCCAGAAGCTTCTTGAGATTCTTCAATATTCACTGTGAGAACCTGGTTGAGCTCCGAGCGGTAAAACCCACAAAGGCATGGGCACTTCCTCTATGACCCGGTACCCTACAAATTTTTGACTCTTAGACTTGTCCGCACTGATCCTCTAGCAATTCATCAATTACAGTTTAGGTTTTCCTGTCCTGCCACTGGTTCTCAGAGAGGCTTCTGCTCAGTAAGTTGTGGTTTGCATGTCTTTCCTTCCAATTTGGGTGACACAGTTTCCCTGTGACCTCATTTCTCATGTGGATCCAAGAAGAGTTGATTTTTAAATTTGTTTGGCCTTTTGCTTACTGTTAGGACATAGTGGCTTACCATTTCATCTAAGTTAACAAACTTACTGACATGTGGTTATTCATATTATCCCTTATTACCCTGTTAAAGCCAGGTATCTTTTCCTGCTACTTAAAAAAAAAAAAATATATATATATATATACACACACACACATATATATATACATACATACATATATATATGTATATATGAATAATATATATTTATTATTTTAACCATTTCTTCCCAAATCAAAAGTCCCTACTCATTAAACAATACTCCCCATTCCTCCCCACACCCAGCCTCTGTCTCTGTGGATTTAACTACTCTAGGCATCATACATAAATTGAATCAGACAATATTTGTCTTTTTGCGATTGGCTTGTTCATTTAGCAAAATATCTTCCAGGCTCATCCAAAATCTCCTTCTTTTGAAGGTTGATGAACACATAGATTGATTCCATCTTTTGGCTCTTCAATAATGCTGGATATACGCTTTAGGATATACACAATAGTCTAAATGTGTGTGTACCTCCAAAATTCATATGTTGAAAACCAAATGCCCAAAGTGACAGTAAAGGGAGTTGAGGAAAATTGGAAGGGGAGGTGAACCATGAGAGACTATGGACTCTGAAAAACAAATCTGAGGGTTTTAAAGGGGCGGGGGGTGAGAGGTTGGGGAAGCCAGGTGGTGAGTATTAAGGAGAGCACGTATTGCATGGAGCACTGGGTGTGGTGCAAAAACAATGAATACTGTTACGCTGAAAAGAAAAAAAAAAAAAAAAGAAGTGGGTCCTTTAGGAGGGGCTTAGGTCATGAGGGCAGAGCCCTTCTGAAAGAGATTAGTCTTTATAAAAAGTGCCCCAGAGAGATCCTTGCCCCTTGCACCCTGTGAGGATACAATGAGAAGTCGGCAACCTGGAAGAGGGCCCTCACCTGACCATGCTGGCACCTTGATCTTGGACTTCCAGCCTCCAAAACTGTGAGAAATGAATTTCTGTTGTTTATAAGCCATCTAGTCTCTGGCAGTTTGTTAAAGCAGCCTGAGTGAACTAAGACATATACCTAGAAGTGGAATTGCTGAATCATGTAGAAATTTCATTTTTAAGCTTTTGCGGAGCTGCCATACTTGTTTTCATAGTGGCTGTACCACTTCACATGCTCACTGCCAGTGTACAAGGCTTCCATTTTCTCCACATTCTCACCAACACTTGTTATATTCTGTTCCTCTTTTGAAAGGAGACATCTTATGGGGTCTGAGGTGGCATCTCATTGTAGTCCAATACAAGTCTAATTGTTACTCATTTGTGGGTAGTCAGAATGAACCCTGGTTGCATTCTTCGGCGGGGGGTTGTTTTGTTTTGGAATTGTGAATTCCTTATATGATTAAGCAGAGACCTCTTAATTAACATTTAGGATTCATTATGTGCCCTGTATTTTAGGATCCCTGTCTTTCAACAATCACAAAAAAATTACCAACTATTAGGTCTTCAAATCAGCCTTTTCCTTCTTTCTCTCTGTTCGCTCTTTGTACTACTATTGGATAAACTGGCAGATTTCCCACTTTGACCCTCATGTCTCCTACTCCTCCTTCCTATTTGTAATCTTTGTGTCTCTATGCTGGAATCTTGGCAATTTTTTCCGAGTTTTATTCCAGTTATCTAATTAATTCTTTGGTTATCTCTAATCTGTTAATGATACCATTGTGTTTTTTAATTTTTCAGGCTAGGCTTTTCATTTCTTGAAATGTTATTTTGACTCCTTTCAAATCTCCTTTTTCCTGTGGTAGTTTCTATTTCTTTTAAAATTATTCCCATTTTTCTTTTATGAATTTAATCATTTAAAGCATACTTATTTTATAGCCTATCTAAAATATTTGTATTATGGGAAATCTTTTGAGTTCAGTCTTTTTATTGTATATATTGGTATTAATTGGACATAGTTTTTTTTTCATATCTTTTGTAATTTTCTGTTTCAAGATCATTTTAAAAAAGGTTTTA
Source organism: Lontra canadensis (assembly GCF_010015895.1). Taxonomy (NCBI): domain Eukaryota; kingdom Metazoa; phylum Chordata; class Mammalia; order Carnivora; family Mustelidae; genus Lontra; species Lontra canadensis. Next base: position 15,947,535 of record NW_022631035.1, read on the forward strand.
TAGGGAAAATCTTACTGACCATGATATGAGAGTGTATTTCTTAAACTCTAGAGTTACTACAATGCTGGTGCTTTTTGTTAATTTTTTTGTGAGTTTCTGGTTCATGCAAATATGAACTGGAACCAATGTGAGCATAGGGCCACTGTCATAAATTTTCAAAGACATTTCTTCATGATCTTAGAGTCTGTGACTATACAGATAAACTTCCTTTTATCTACTTGTGCTGATTAGATAGTTTTCTAGTTTTCCATTTCATTAGGGGTAAAGTTATTCAAAGTCCTACTTTTATGTGGGTTTGCATTTCCATCTTAAGGTTAAAGAATGGTACAGGAGGCCATTTGGTAAGATATATACAGAAAAGATCTTTGGAAAAAACATTAATATGGTTTTGCACACACATACATGGTGGCAGGAATATAAATTAAGTGTGCAAAAGTCTCTTCATCTGCTTTTCAGCTTCAGATTCATCTCCTTTTTCATTATACTTATTACTTACCTTTAAGAGTTTTCAAACCATCCATCACCCTATTTTGGTACACCTTTCCAACAGCTGTAAGGAAGACACAAATCAGACCACACCGATGAGAGATTAAACGAGACATTACGAAAACCTTAATTTTAGAAGACATCATAATTTACCCCAGAAAAGGCCTAATTTAATTTTAAATAACCAAAAAATGTAACAAGTAGAGAAAATTCTGTCTCCTGCTGGAGTTCTACTATGCTGAAACACACACATCTTAATTGTTACTGCTGGAGCTCTACTATGCTGAAACACACACATCTTAATTCTCTATGTCTTCCTTTCATGTCTTCATTTTCCTCCTAGTATTTTCTCATTCTTTTTACTTCCCCATAAATCCCTGTTCATTCTTGAGGATGCCTTCTGACTGGAATCAGAAATTAGAATAGGCACTTCCTTGACTTAATACAAGGTTAATTCTCCCGACTGAAGGGTCCAAAGATACTATAAAGTGACACAGCTGGGATTACTTCTTAAGATAGAACTGCATGATTCCTTCTAATCCTCTTTTTCTTTATAAAATGGGGATAATTCTGGAAGTTTACAAAAAAGAAATACACATCTAAGTTCCTTAAAGTCTACATCATTATTTTAAATGCTCACCATCAACTGGCAGATACTTCTTTAGTTCTAAGCACTCCTTGTCTGTGAGCTCTATCCCAGATTTTTCCAGAATACTTTCAATATCGCTGACATTAACTTCTCCTCCTTCAAAGAAAGAAATGAAAGTACATGAAAAGTTCAAATATGACCTAAATATGAAATATGAATATCCAAATTATGAAAAAATCATTTATTTATTTGGTAGATATTCAACAGCTGTGAACAAAGTAGCAAGAGACCTTTGCGTCATCAGCTATCATGGAAACAGAATTGTTCCCTTAACTCCCAAAATTCAGACTTTACAGAGTAAAGTAATTTAAACAAGACATTAGTGGCTTGGGGATTCTAAGTTATTTAAAATATCACAGATATTTATTTAAAATTCAGTGTCCCTGTTATTCCCTTAATTATGAGAGATGTATCTGATTTTACTTAATATGTTAATCCAGTGTAATATGCATTTGCTTTTGAGAACATTTAATTCTTCTATTACAGAAGTTAAGTAAGTACATTAGTTCAAGTTTGTAGTTTATAAAACATGGGCTCAATCTTTTAAGATGTTTGCAGTATGGATAAGTAGTATTTAAGTAAAGGATATGTAAGTTAGAAAGGAATGGAAGGACTGAGCAATATGTAATGTTCATGGGGCATTAAATATACATGAAGAACCTGTTCACTAAATTTATCTGTTAGACTAAATATATAAGAAGCTCTAAATATTTATGATACTCTAAAATTGCTTGGGACACTAAAAGAAGCACTAAATATTCAAGATATGATAAATATTCATGAGACTCAATATTCAAATGACTTTAATTTGGCAACTCATTGGTGATACCCATTTAGGTCTTATGTGTCCTCTGCTCAAGGAACACAAAACCTATGGCTCTTCAATGGCCTTAATGACAAGCTATAACTATTATCTAGAGGTACTTGACCCTGTGTCTTTCTGAAAGAGCAAGTCTGTATCATTGGCTAGAGCACTTTCTATCTGTGGGCCCATCTGCTTAAACCTCAACCCTGGTCCTCATCACCACATCACCAGCAGAGAAAACTAATGCTGTTGAACAAAGAGAGACACAAAACTTACTATGCACCTTGTGCATCTTAGATTCAGGTAGTATGGTCCTTCCATTCACCATACCCTAAATTTGTTAATTTATTCTGTAATCCCCTTCACTATTTGCTGTGTGTTTTAAATGATTTAATAAACTGTGTGATTCAAACATTTTAACTGTGTTCTTGAGCCTTTTTGTTCTGTGAACTCTAGGTTAACTTGTTGGGTAGTATACTTTGAGGCTATAATTGCAGCAAGTATCTCTTCATGATACTCAGATATTCATACTGAAGTATTGTTTGGAATAAATCCCAGAAAATAAAGAATTTTCTATCAAGGCATTGCACTGAAGTATACAGTGTAAATAATCCAAAGTTAAAATTTCATATCATTTATCATGTAAACAAGGACTACTCAGAGTAAAGGAGGGTGTTAAAAGTAATTAGTTAAGGAGGAGGGGCAAGATGGCAGAGAAGTAGGAGACCCTGTTTTAACTGGTCCCCTAAAGTGAGCTAAATATCTACCAGAACACTCTGAACACCCATGAAATCAGACAAGAGTTTACACTTCTGGATCTCTACGGGGGCAGAAGATACCAGTGGAGAGGTAAAGTGGAGTGGGAATGCTCAGACTGATACCAGAGAATAAACAGAAGGGGGAGGGAGCCACCGGAAGTGACCCATTGGAAAGTATTACCCCAATACAAAAGTGTCCTGTGATTGGGGACCAGTATTAACTAGGAGTCTGATTAAAAGCACTCCAAAAAGAGCAAAAGATCTTAAGGGGCAACCCATGGGATCCGCTGGTCACTGGCATGGGTCTAAGCCCACATGATAAGATGGTCACCACTGGTGACCACCCATGACAGAGTGTGTCTCATGGGGCCCTCAGCCCGTGGTCCCTGAGCCCGGGGTATTCTGCTGCTTGCACCACCGCTTGGGCTGGGTGCATTCCCGCCCCCACATGGGACAGCCCAGTGTGAACTCCAGTTGGGATCCCTAGGCCCGCAGACTTCTGCAACCTGTATGACTGCAGGGTCTGAGCGCATCTAGCCCCCAACTGAGAGAACCCAGCATGATCTCCAGTCAGGGTTCCTCAGCCTGCAGACCTCCATGACCTGCATGGCTGTGGGGTCTGAGCACACCTGGTGTGGGCCTGGACCCCAGACAGCAGTCCCAGCAAAGGCAGCCACCAGAAGCAGACTCTCTGGACCAATATCGCTCGTGGTTTTAGTGCCACGGGGGTGCAGAGACAAGTGGGGGCTTTGTGTGACCTCTGGGATGATGGCTGGGGTGCACACCGCCTGTGGGAGGTTGCACTGTTCAGCGCAGTTTGCGGGGGGTGGGAGGGGTCTGTCTGTGTGTTCTGGACCACCCAGAGGGGAACATCTGAGGCTTTTCTCTGAGGCGGAGGTCTGGGTGCAGACAGATTCTTTGCTCTGACCCTCTGAAAAGCCGCAAAAAGCCACCAAAGAACAAAAATCCCCGAAGAACAAAAGGCTGAAAAACCAGTTTCCACAGAGCCCAGCCCCTTCATAGGGGGAAGGGGGACTCAACCCAAGCAAGATTGACCGGAAAACAATGCAGCAGGCCCTCCCCTAGAAGACAAGCCAAAAGAACAAGAAGGCAACCACCACAGGGTCCCCATAAAACTGTAAAACCCCAACATCAGGGGAAAACAATATATTAAGCTCCCAGGTGCACCTTGCCTGGATCGTGGTTGATATATTCAGCTATACATCCCCTCAACCACCTCTCACCAAAATGACTAAGAGGAGGAACACCCAACAGAGGAAAAATTCAGAGACTGTGCCCTCTGCCATAGAACTATTGGATATGGACATAAACAGTATGTCAGAAAAGGAATTCAGGGTAACAATTATCCAGGCAATGGCTAGGTTGGAGAAGGCCATTAGTGGCAACATAGAATCTGTAAGGGCAGAAGTGAGAGCCAATCTGGCAGAAGTTAAAAATGCTATCGATGAGATCCAATCTAATCTAAATACTCTAACAGCTAGGGTAACCAAGGCAGAAAGTCGAATTAGTGACATAGAAGACAAACTGATAGAAAAGAAGGACCAGGAGGAGGCCTGGAACAAAGAGCCTAGAAGCCATAAAAACAGAATTAAGGAAATAAATGATGCCATGAAACATTCCAAGAAGAAATAATACCTATTCTTCTAAAGCTGTTTCAAAAAATAGAAACAGAAGGAAAACTTCCAGACCCTTTCTATGAAGCCAGCATTACCCTGATCGCCAAACCAGGCAAAGACCCCATCAAAAAGGAGAATTTCAGACCAAATCCCTGAATAATATGGATGCCAAGATTCTCAATAAGATCCTAGCTAATAGGATCCAACAGTACATTAAAAAGATAATCCACCATGACCAGGTGGGATTTATCCCTGGGATGAAAAGGTGGTTCAACATTTGCAAATCAATCAATGTAACAGAACAAATCAATAAGAGAGATGAACCACATGGTCCTCTCAATTGATGCAGAAAAAGCATTTGACAAAATACTGCATCCATTCCTGATTAAAATGCTTCAAAGTATAGGGATAGAGGGAACATTCTTCAACTTCATAAAATCTATCTATGAAAAACCCACAGCAAATATCATTCTCAATGAGAAAAGCTGACAGCCTTCCCTTTGAGATCAGGAACACGACAAGGATGCCCACTCTCTCCACTGTTGTTCAACATAGTACTAGAAGTCCTAGCAACAGCAATCAGACAACAAAAAGAAATAGAAGGCATTCAAATGGCAAAGAAGTCAAACTCTCTCTCTTCGCAGATGACATGATACTTTATATGGAAAACCCAAAATACTCTACCCCCAATCTACTAGAACTCATATAACAATTCAGTAATGTGGCAGGATACAAAATCAATGCACAGAAGTCAGTTGCTTTCTTATACACTAACAATGAAAAAATAGAAAGGGAAATTAGAGAATCGATTCCATTTACTACAGCACCAAGAACCATAAGATACCTTGGAATAAACCTAACCAAAGAGGTAAAGGATCTGTACTCGAGGAACTACA
>NW_022631035.1:15957765-15978422 GCF_010015895.1 Lontra canadensis
TGTAGTTCCTCGAGTACAGATCCTTTACCTCTTTGGTTAGGTTTATTTCAAGTACCTATGGTTCTTGGTGCTATAGTAAGTGGAATTGATTCTCTAATTTCCCCAAAACCACACTGAGATACCACCTTACACCAGCTAGAATGGCCAAAGTTAACAAGACATGGAAACAAGTGTTGGAGAGGATGTGGAGAAAGGGGAACCCTCTTACACTGTTGGTGGGAATGCAAGTTGGTGCAGCCACTTGGAAAGCAGTGTAGAGATTCCTTAAGAAATTAAAATAGAGCTACCCTATGACCCTGCAATTGCACTACTGGGTACTTACCCCAAAGATACAGATGTAATGAAAAGAAGGGCCAACTGTACCCCAATGTTCATAGCAGCAATGGTTGCAATCGCCAAATTGTGGAAAGAGCCAAGATGCCCTTCAACAGATGAATGGATAAAGAAGATATGGTCCATATATACAATGGAGTATTATGCCTCCATCAGAAAGGATGAAACCCAACTTTTGTATCAACATGGATGGGATTGGAAGAGATTATGCTGAGTGAAATAAGTCAAGCAGAGAAAGTCAATTATCATATGGTTTCACTTACTTGTGGAGCATAAGGAATAACACGGAGAACATTGGGAGGTAGAGAGAAGTGAGTTGGGGGAAATTGGAGGGGAAGGTGAAGCATGAGAGACTGTGGGTTTTGCAGGGTTTTGGAGGGGAGAGTGTGACAGGTTGGGTGAGCCAGGTGGTGGGTATTATAGAGGTCACGTATTGCATGTAGTACTCGGTGTGCTGCATAAACAATGAATTTTGGAACACTGAAAAAAAATTTTAAAAAATGAAACCTTTCCATTTGCAACAACATAGATGGAACTAGAGGGTATTATGCTAACTGAAATAAGTCAATCAGAGAAAGAAAATTATCATATGATCTCATTAATATGTGTAATTTGAGAAACAAGGCAGAGGATCATAGTGGAAGAGAGGGAAAAATGAAATAAGACAAAGCCTGAGAGGGAGACAAACCTAAGAGACTCTTAATCTCAGGAAACAAACTGAGGGTTGCTGGAGTGGAGAGGGGTGGAAGGGATGGGGTGGCTGGTTGATGGGACACTGGAAAGGGTATGTGCTATGGTGAGCACCATGAATTGTGTAAGACTGATGAATCAGAGACCTGTACCCCTGAAACAAATAAAACATATGTTAATTAAAAAAGAAAAGGAATGTGAATCTGGCTTCACCCAATCATGTTTAGGGAGGAATTTGGGCTGCAGATAAACACCCAGAAGTGTTCAGCATGTAATGACAGTTGGAAATATGAGTGTGGATAATACTTTCCACTGAGAATTGTAAAAGTTAAAATGATGAATGGGCTTAGGACACAACTATTTGAGGCATACTAATAATAGGGCAATTAGTCATTTTCTTTTCTTTCTTTTCTTTCTTTTCTTTCCTTCCTTCCTTCCTTCCTTCCTTTCTTTCTTTCTTCTTTTTCTTTCTTTCTTTCTCTCTTTCTTTCTTTCCCCTAACCTATAACATTCATTTTGCTCCCTGTAAATCCATTACTGGATCAGAAAGTAGTTATAATAGTTGTGTATGTGCTGTTTATAATCTAAAAGGAAAGAGTTTAATGATATGGGGCTTATAGAAATGAAGGAAAGAATTTGTACTCACATTAAGACTAGTTTCTTCTCTAAGCTTCTGCAAAAATGCTATTTTGATACTAGGTAAAATTAATTGTACATACTTTCCTGTACAAGTACACAAACTTTCCTCTAAGATACACTAGTACTTGGAAGACTAACCAGTAAGCGGCAGATTTTCTGTTACACCTTCAAGTTCCTTTTGTGTGAGCTTGATTGCCAGGCTTTCCAGGACAGTGTCCAGGTTATTCACTTTAACCTTTCCTCCTTAGGAAACATATAGGAATGAAATATGAAAAAAAATGAGTTTAAAATATTAAAAATATATTTTTGCATGTGAATTACTACTTGAATATATATACCATTGCCATTCCTATAATAAAGGCAAAGGAGAAAATATACTTATGTGATTACTTTTCTGTGTGAACTCCCACTTAACATGTCTAAGAGCATTAAATAATCATTAGGAAAATCAGAATTAGTAATTATTCCTTTAAACTTTGAGTAGAAGACTGTAATATAAATAGGTTATGAAGGGATAGGCTACAAGATTTGATTATAACCAATATTAGAAAGAATGGGAATTAGCTTTGATGCTAGGGACCTCATTAATTAATTCATTAATATTATATTGAAACAGAGTGAAGATTATAAGGTAACTTTAAAAACAAGTAGAACCTTAACACTTTTTTGGTGAAATTTGCATAAAATTCATCATTTTAAAGTAAACACTTCAGTGGCATTTAGTACATATTCATGATGTTGTGCAAATTTCACTTCTAGTTCCAAGACATTTTCATCATCCCCAAAGGAGAGCTGAAACATACTAAGTAGTCCCTCCTTACTTCCCTCTCTACCCAGCCCCTGGCAACCGCTAATCTACTTTTTGTTTCTATGGATTTTACTACAATCTTCCTACATAACAAGCTCTCCTTAAACAACTCCCTGAAAATCTGGTAGTCCTTTTCTCTACAACTTGCTTTGTGTGATCATATTTTTGGGGTATGAGTAAGGATTCCCTAGAAAGATGTATTGAGACATTACAGTATAAAATATGATGATGATAGGAGTAACTAAGTAATCTATACATAGGAAGCTAGAAAGGACTTGTAATCTAAGTGATCAGTGTGAATCTTGAAGATTTCTTGTTAGGCTTTTAACTTACCTTTAACGGATTTCACATTATCCAACATTCTATTCTGAAATACGTTTCCGGCAGCTATAGGAAAAAGAACAGTTCATGTCAGAAGGGAAATGGTATGAACGTTCACTTACTTGTTTTATAATTTCAGTAAGACAACTATTTATAATTGAGTGAGGAATGTGTTCTATCTCATTATTAAATTTAAAAAGAAGTTATGGAAAGGAACTGTCTTATTGTGATAAATTTATGTATTTTTTTGGTAACTAGAAGATTGACAGCTGAGGGAAACACTATTATGGTGAAACAATCACTCAGCTTCCTTTTTCCTCTGACTTTCCCCTTTTATTTCTCTTACTGTAGTTTCCTTCTGTATTTTCTTGGGATTTAGGCTGACGAATTACCTGACATTCTGATGGCAATGTTATGGCTGAAGGGTTTGGTAAAATGTAGACTCAATCTAAATGACAAAGCCTTTTTCTACTCCTTTTCAGTAATTTTCAGAAGGGCCTCACCAGGTAAAATTTTTAAACTATTCACACAGGCCACAAAACCAAATTCCCTAGAAAGTTTCTGTGGCTTCTATATAGCTCACCATCAATGGGCAGAGTTTCCCGTAGTTTTTTAAGTTCCTCATCTGTGAGCTCGATCCCCATGCTTTCCAGAACTTTCTCTAGGTCACTGACATGAATCTTTTTTCCTTTGAAAATGCAAGAACATCAATGTCTGAGAATAATCATTTCACGAAATGGTGAAAAATTCATTCTTGCTATAATGCATCTCCCCCATTTGAAGAAATGTGAGGGAAAATGAAACATGCCTAACTACACAGAATTATGGGGAAATCACAAAGTAGAACATAATCCCTTAATATTTACAAAAGGAAGGTCTCTTACTTCTGGGGATAAGTCTGCCCTGTCCAGAACTAATTTGTTTTATAATTGGCCAGCAAATTAAGATAACAGATGGAAAATTTTATATTCAGTTATCATTTATTGTATTTATTATTATGTGATTTGAATAGTATGATTTTCTCTCCATAATGACAATAATTTGATATGATCAAAGCTTTACAATATAATTGTAGGTAATTATACAATGCACAATGTCATGATTCAACAGCTCCACACATTACTTAGGCTCATCATAAGTGTACTCTTAATCCCCTTCACCTGTTTCACCCATTGCCCTTCCCCCTTTTCTCTGGTAACCATCTGTTGGTTATCTATAGATAAGAGTGTTTCTCTAGTTTGTGTCTTTTTTCTTTGTTCATTTGTTTTGTTTCTTAAATTCCACCTATGAGTGAAATCAAATGGTATTTGTCTTTTTCTGACACTTATTTCACTTAGCATTGTACCCTCTAGATCTATTTAAAAGTACTCTCTTATACAAAGATTGAGTGATGTCTGCAAAAGTAGCTGAGCAGGTTGCTCCATGGAACTCTCCCTCCACTGAAACACCAAATGAAAAACAAAAAAAAACAAAAAAAACCAACTATCAGAATCAGCTTGGTCAGAACTCTGAAAGATAGTCAAAGGTTTACATCAACCAAGTGAAAGCTGAATCAAGAAAAAGGCAACTTACAGTAAGAGAGCTTTGTGGCATTTTAACTCTTTTCCCTAAACTATTTTTGATTAGACATGCCTGTCAGTAAAACATTTTCTTTCTTTTTTTGTTTTTTCCTTAAGATTTTATTTATTTACTTGAGAGGGGGAGAGAGATGGTGGAAGAGTGCACAAGCAGGGAGAGATGGAGAAGCAGGCTCCCCCCTGAGCAGGACCCTGGGATCATGACCTGAGCTAAAGGCAGCCGCTTAAGAGACTGAGCCACCCAGGCAACCCTAGTAAAACATTTCCAAGCACAAAAATGGTAATCTCTTATTTACCTGTAAAAGGTTTTATTCCATCCATATGCTTTATCATTTCAACTTTCCCTTGAACTGTAAGAAAATGTAAATCAATTACATACATGACATTCACTTGGAAATGCAAACCGGAAACGCAGTAGCATTCATTGGTTACTGAATTTTATCACACAAGTTCACGGAAAATAATCACTCTACTTATTATAAAAGTGCCTGTTTTAACAACTGCTTTGATTCATTGTCAAATAGCAAAACAAATTTTAAAGGTGTACGATTCAAAAGTCACCATATTTTCATAGGATTTTATTTTTAACTTTAGATATTTGAGAACCAAATATGATTCTGACTAGGCTGAAGAAAACAAAATTTAAAATTGGAATCTATTATTCACCAGTATTTTAATTGGCTTTTTGAAAGTATCACTTTTCCTCAATGATTTTGCTTTCATGTACACTGACCTAGGCAGACCAGTTTATTCTTTTTTTCAAACTAAGTTTTTGAACCTATTCAGGGACTTAAGTTTTTTATTTTTTTTTAAGATTTTATTTATTTATCTGACAGACAGAGATCACAAGTAGGCAGAGAGGCAGGCAGAGAGACAGGGGGGAAGCAGGAAGCAGAGAGCCTGATGCAGGGCTCGATCCCAGGACCACGGGATCATGACCTGAGCCGAAGGCAGAGGCTTCAACCCACTGAGCCACCCAGGCGCCCCATACTTGAGTAAAATATTCATTTTGAGGTTAAATTCCCAACTCTAATGATTTGCATAATTTGTATTGTAAATTATCTCAGATGATTTTGGGGATACAAATTCAGTGAAGAAAAAAAAACCTAAAAAATTGTCACTGTTGGTAAGTTGAAAAATTCCTAATTTTTGTCAAATTTTGAGTGATAAATTATAGTATGTAGTATGTAAAAACCCCTATATCATGAAAAATTCACAAATAAAGGTTCTAGATAACAAATACTGAAGTATTAGAGGTATGTAATGAATTACAGTAGAAGTCATGTAACACTTACAGGTATACATATAACACTCACAGGTATACATATAACAGGTATTAGAACAGAGAACAGGAAAAAAATATGTAAGTTATTTATATGATTGCTAAATCTAAGCTAAATAGAATCTTTCTTCCTCTTCTCCTGGATCTGTTGAGGCAGGACATTCCAAAAGTTATTTCTATAGTAAAACCAGCTAACTAGGTCAGGAAAGCATGAAAATATGCATCAGTTTTATGGGGACACTGGAAATTCTCAGAAACAAAGATGATAACACCTAGTAAATGTATAACTCACTATTTGAGTATATGCTTCCTTGGGTCACATTTCAACTAAATCTTGCCCTCTCCAGTAAATTCACATCTCCATCCTGACAGACACATTCTGAGAAAAGCTTAGCCCTAAATGGGAAGTTCAAGTTCTATCTGTCCCCAGTGATATAACTGGGGCTCTATGCTTGAGCCTTAATTTTTTAGAAAACTTCATTTTAAACTCAATACTGATGGTAACTCCCCAGATGACCAGATCACCAATAGCAGAAATTCTAACTCTGATTTAAAGAAAAAAGGATGAATCATTCAACATGTCCATTTTATTTCATGAATACTTTTTTTAAAGATTATTTATTTATTTATTTGACAGAGAGATAGAGCAAATGTAGGCAGAGCAGCAGGCAGAGGGAGAGGAAGAAGTAGGTTCTCCACTGAGGAGGGAGCCTGATGTGGGGCTCGATCCCAGGACTCCAGGACCCCAGGACAATGACCTGACATGAAGGCAGCTGCATAACCCACTGAGCCATCCATGTGTCCCTATTTCATGAAAACTTTTTTTTATCTAATAATGGTTTTCATTGTTTTTATTGATTTTAAATTATTATTTTTAAATGAGGAGCAGAAATCAAGGGCAATACTAGAAGACAGTTTTAAATAATAGCTATATTTCCCCCATAATTCTGCTTACTTTAGCAATATTTTAAAAATTCCATCATAATCTCAGATAGATAAAAAATAATTTTTTGTTATGAAAACTGGGGTACTACATCTAACTCACTTTTCTTAATGGATATAGATCATTGCAAGCAAAGAAAATAAGACAATGAAAACCATTTATATATTCTTTCTGGTACATTAGCAGTGGTAAAAATTATAGAATAAGTTAAATAAATTAACAAAGCTATACTTTAGGGAACAATGGCAATCATACATAATGAGGGCATTAAATGGATGAGTAAGGTTATAAGATGGTCAGGAAATGTTCCAAACAGATACTTCTTATCCCAACTGTAATATTCTCAGACTAATATTTAACTTTTTATTTAGTTTGAGAATTTTATTAGCCCCCATTCAGAACTTACGAAAATTTACTCAACCTTAAACTGACTCTAGCCCATCAAGGGAGATTAGAACTTTGGGACAGTCCTTGGACCATGGAGTGTGGCTCAGGAATGTGGGGACGTAATGCTGGGCATTCAGGCATTCCACACAGTCAGGCCCAAGTGCTTAATGATCCTTTTCCCTTCCAGGGTATCTAGCAGACTCGGTCCTGTTCATTTGGCATAGGAAATAGGTCCTACACTTCACATTCCTCCTTTATTCTACCTTTTTAAATGTCCTTGAAGATGGTGGGGGTAGGGACAGTAATCCCATTTTAATAATTACCAACTTAGGAAACCTGGCTGACTCAATTGGTAGAGCATATGACTCCTGGTCTTGGGGTGGTGAGTTCAAGGGCTGTCACTGGGCCTAGAGCTTACTCAAAAAAAATTTAAAAATAATTTCCCACTTTGGGCTATGTTCTATAATTTTTAAAAAATTTCCTGTGTTAAAGTTTCTTCTATTTTATGTATCCCATTCCCTTCCTCCCACAGCACTGTCTTTCTCTAATTCTTTACAGGTCTAATAGTGGCCCTGCCCATACTCCAAGCAGAAAAAAAGTTGCTGAAAATGTCAAGGAGCAAAACATGTTTACTTACAGTCTGAGTCATCTTTAATGTTTCCATCTTCTTAATGCCAACTAAGAGTTTTCAGAGATTCTTTTAAAGAAGCCCATACTAACCAATTCAAATATACCTTAAATACTCACCATCAACTGGTAGATCATACGTCAGATCATTAATTTCCTTTTCTGAAAGGTTCATCCCTATATTTTGCAAAGGAGCACCCACTTTATTGACATCAATAATCTCTCCTGTGAAAAAGAAAAGAATATGGGAGAAACTTATTGACTCCAAAATGTGGCCATTGATATTATTTATAGTGCATTATGATAATCAGCCTCATGAGAAAGACCAAGACTCAATAAAGTCCCTTTGTATATATCAAAAGGATCAATAAGGATGTTAGAATTAAAATAGAAATCTTCCCAATCGGGCAATTTTTGAATCATTTATACCAAAGGTTAAATTCAAAATATGGTTGATACTGAGGGTTTGTTTTTGGTTTTTTGTTTGTTTGTTTGTTTTTTCTGAACTCCCAGATTAGATGCTTCAACTCCTGACAAAAATCTGTAATCACGTTCTGTTCCCATTTATGTGGAGGCCTACGTTACTCAGACCAATCTTCCTGCTGGAAACTGAAATCTTGGATAAAATGTAAAAAGCATCTCTTCAAAAGTACTGAAAAGCTAATAAGAGAGTAAGGAATTATTACTGCAAAATCTAATGAAAAGCAAGAACCTAGGGAGGTGAGCTGAACACTGCTGTTGCTTTTGCTCAGATGGTATTTGCTCCATTTGGATTTGAATTGTAATGATGGCCTCATGGAGTGTGGGTGATTCTGTCCAAATGCCCAGCAGAAGCAAGTATTCCCTAGCAATGAGCTTCCATCCTTAGCCTCAAAGCGTTCTTTCAATAACTGTCCAGGGAAAATAGCTCACCATCAAACACAGAATGAAAAATTTACCTGAGAGAGAACAAGCGAAATAATAGGCAGTAGCAACAGGCTCACAAAAACTTCAGATTTGGAAATTATCAGGCACAAATTATAAAACTATTATGCTTAGTATGTTTAAAGCAATGGAAAACAAGCTAGAAAGTATCTGCAGGAAACAGGAAACAATACAAAATTACCCAGTATAGCCGAAAAAGAAAAAAACAATTTAGAAATGGAAAGAAGGGGCAAAGAGGAGGAAGGAGGGAGGAAGGAAACAAGCACCTGCATGGGAACATGAGGTGGATCCTGAACCACATGGAACTCATCTTCCACCTGCTAGTGAGTCTAGGGCTGCAGGCAAGTCCTTGGGGGCAACCATTGGCTTAGTGCCAAGCAGAGGTGCTGTTGCTGTCTTGCTTACCTGAGCTGCTTTGTGGGCAGCTCAGGATGTCTGTGGGGCGCTCTTACTGGTGCACACCTACTGAGGCACATAAGGACGGCATCATCTGCACCCATGAAGGCCCGAGCTAGACCCAAGTGGGCACATCCCCACATGGTCTAATCTTGGCTCAGAATAATGCGGATCTATATTAAATGTGAAAGATTTTTATGTTAAATTTAAATTTGAAAGGATAGTCAATATTTATGTACCAAAGAAAACAAGAAATAATAGTGTGCTATATGTCTTCATATTTATTATATTGGGATTTTTAACCTGGCATGATAGTAAATGTGTACATATGATAAGTTATCTGATAACATAAGTGTTTTCTAAACCCTAAGAAGTCAATCTTCTCACTAGGAAATATGTTACACAGCTAATGGAAGATGGGGAAAAAAAAACAAATGACAAATAACCTACTATTAAAAATCACAAACAAAAAATGTTTCCGTAAAGAATAGCCAGAATAAGGGTAGGAGAATTGTGTGTGTGTGCGCGCGTGCGTCTGCATGCGTATGAAGGCTGGAGAGTGAGGGGTTAGACCTATCAATATTAAAAGATTATAAAGCTGTTATATTCAAAGCAATTCAGAACATGAATAAGGAGACCAGTAGAACAAAATGGAAATTCCCAAAATAGACAAGTGCACATAGAAATCAAGTATATCATTAGGATGGCATCTCAGATTGAAGGGACCGCTGACAGACTTTTAAGTAAATAATTTGGGGCAATTGTAGAGCCATTTTCAGAAAAGGTAAACTAGATCTGTATTTCCTGATGGAAAGCAATGTGAAGTACATGGTATTACTTACAAAGTATTGTCAAAAAATGTAGAAACTAAAAATAAATAAATAAATAAATAAATAAATAAATAAAATGTTGAAATTGAAAATAATTAAGCCCTTTGAGCTGACTCCTAGTTTGTAAGGAATACAGATGACAGACAAATAAGATAGATGAGAAAACAGACACATTTAGTATGTGGGAAATTCTACAAGACATTTGGCAACAGTTTCTTCAAAAAAAATCAATGCCTAAAGAAAAAGAGAGGGTAGATGAACAGCTGTAGATTACATGAGATTCATGTGTCATAACAGATGCTATAATTAAAGATATTTGTTTTTTTATTTGAATAAACTCACTATAAAAATATTTTAGAGATAAGAAGGGAAATTTAAAATTAGACTATATAATGGTATTACAGTTTTGTAAAAAATGGCCTATATTTTTAAGAGATGCATACTGAAGAATGTAGGGACAAAATGAAATGGGATTTGCTTTGAACTATTTCAGTTAGAAAAATTTTTTTAAAAAGAAGCAAATGTAACAAAGCTTCATAATTGTTGAATCTAGGTGATAGGTATATGTGAGTTCATTATATTACTCTTTGTACTTTTGTGTACATTTGGAAATGTTTATTATAGCCAAAAGGTGCAAAGAACCGAATGCCATCAACTGGCTGTGGATAAAATATATCTACATACAACAGAATATATTACTTGGCAACAAAAAGGAATGAAGTTGTACACCCATGTTCATAGCAGCATTATTTGTAATAACTAAAATGTGGAAGCAACTCAAGTATTCACTGATGGATGAATGAATGTATATACATACAGTAGAATATTATTCAGCCTTAAAAAAGGAAACACTGACGTATATTACAGCATGGATGAAACTTGAGGAGATTATACTAAGTGAAATAAACTAATGACAAAAAAATAGATACTACATGGTTCCACTTAGATAAGGTACTCAGAATAGTCAAAACCATCCAGACAGAAAGTAAATAAATGTTTGATAGGGGCTGCAGGTAGGGGAGAATGGGGAGTTTTTGTTTAATGCATATAAAGTTATAATTTTAGAAAATAAAAAAATTTTGGAGATGGATGGTGGTAGTTGTTGCATGGTTGCACAAAAATGTGAATGTACTTAATACAAGTGAACTGTACACTTAACAATGGTTAAGATAACAAATTTTACGTTATGTATCTTTTACCACAATAAGTTGAAAATAAAAGAGAATGGAATGCTGATATGTGCTACAATAGGGATAAACCTGAAAATACTGAAAATACTACACTAAGTGAAAGAAGCTAATCACAAAGATCACATACTATCCCATTTATATGAAATGTCCAGAATAGGTAATTCTATAGAGACAGAAAATAGATTAGTAGTTGTCTAGGGCTTATGGAGTAGTGGGGAAGAATAAAAGGGTGAGAGCTATAGGGTATGGGGTTTCTTTCTGAGGTGATCTGGTACTCACAAAGTCCTTTGAGAACTCTACTGACTATAATGATATTGTAATTAGTCCCAGTAAAGTAAATTATAACCCAAAAGGGACATCCAATGACTCAGACTAGAAGGACATAGGGATAAAATGGGGACAAAGAAGAAATTGGAAGAAGGAAAGAAAACAAGTTTCAGTCTCTAGCTCTGTATTGTATATGAAACTGTCTTCCTACCATGTCATTGAGAATTGAATAGACTATAGTAGGTTACAAGCTTGCCTCAGAACATGGGTTCCTAAATGCAAACAAGGTAACAGTACTTCCTATAATATCAGAAGAAAATTGATTTTGTGTGGGGTAACCATGAGAGCGTATGGTACTAACCACTGGTAAAAGATTATTATAAAGGGTTTAATTAAGTACAAAAGTCAGCAAATATCTGAGGCATCTGTTCATAGTGTACCATTACTACCCAGCATTGCCAGTCTACCTCTCATTTGGAGTAGAAACTCCTTTCATTTATTCCATTCACTAATTAAATATTTATTACGTATCTAATATGTAAAAGATACTTTGTTGGGGGAGGGATAAAGATGCACACTGGAGGATCAGGCATAGTCTCTGCCAAAATAAGCTTGCATTTTATAGAAGGGAAGAGTAGTACTCATTTGTAACACAACGAGTTAAGTTAGAGCAATGTGAGTAACGGTTTCCTCTCAGGCTTTTAGCTTATATTACTAGGGTAATAATGATGGTACAAAAATTGTGAAAGAGTATGAACACAGGATCCAGAGTTTCTCAACTACTGGACATGACATGCCATTGGCATCTTCTTCAGGAACAATTCTTCATAATGTTGAAAAGTCTTACAAATTGCATAGCACTTAGTATCCCTGACACTCAAGGAATTTAATGCTAACAGTGTCCACTCTTACAATCACTTGATAATAATTATTTGTGACAATCAAATATGCCCCCAACATATTTCTAAAGGCCTCATGTGGCTGCTTTGGTCAAATGCCACAATGAAAACTATGAACTCAATTTCTGACAAAATCGATGATGTCTGAGGGGCGGTCATAGAACATAAATTCAAATACACAATTCAATATCTGAGTGAGAAAACTGATCTAAAGATATATAATTATAAAGAAATGAATTTTCAGAATATAGGTATGGTTGGGGGAAAAGAAGTTTTTCTAGAGAGACTTAGGATTAGGAATTAATCCTTCCTGAAGATCTACAAACTATATCCTGAGTGCCAATGTCACTAGTTTTAGAAATTCTCATATGCATGTTCACAAGCATAAACTCCCTTCAAGGCACAGTCATTTCTCAGATACTCACCATTAAGTAGCAGGTTTTCTGTCAGTTTTTCCCATTCCTTTTGTGGGAGCTTAATCCTCATTTCCCCCAGAATGCTGTCCAAATTACTCACATTAACCTTCCCTCCTTAGGAAAACAATAGGGATAGAAAATGAGAGAAATGGAATATTTCCAAAATATTAAAAATACACTTGCCTGTTATTATTAATTTAATTAACCTGTGTTAATGATAAAAAAGAGAAAATATAATTCATACTTTTTATTATCATTTAACATTTTAAATAGGACTATCAAGACTCATCTGTCTTTTCAAATTATGCAGAAAAATTTAATAGGACGTATAGAACTAGAACCTATTTTTCTTTTACCTTATCATAGGACAACTTGAGATTGCAAAACATGCCTAAGGTATAGTTTAGCACCTAGAGGTCTTGGACCACAGACTGCATCATTCCAAACAAGAAGAAACAGTCATTCTCCTTTTTCTGAACTCCCAGGTCATTTCTGCTGAGAAATTGCTGATCCTTTACTTCAGTGTTTGCTGTACAGACCTATATTTGATTTCTCAATTTAATATTTCTTCATTCTATTTCCATTCTCCCTGTCCCCAGCTTTTCTCTTTCCCCTGAATCTTCTCTGGCTTTTTGTAGCCTTTAGAAACCTTAGCATTGCTTCTGATTCACAGTGAAACAAGTTGCTGATATAATAAACTTAGCATAAGGTTTTAGGATAGCATTTATTTCTATTTAGAGACATGTTCTTCTGTGAGTTTTCAAAATGTCTTCTTAGTCCCAAATTAGTAGCTTTAGAGATTCTTTCCATCACTTCATAAATCCAAGACTTCCTGAGTGGCTCGATGTTATATTAAATGCTCAGTGTTAATTTGCATGTTTAGTCTCAAACTTTTAAATTCCTTTTCTCTGAGATTCAACCTCTTTTCCAGAAAAGTGTACAATTTGTCGATATTAATCGTTCCCACCTCCTTAGGAAACGAAAAGGAAGAAGACCAAAATTTAGTGACTCTTAAATGTTACCCAAACTATTAATGTCTATTAATTCTTGATATTTAAAAGATGTTCAATAAGAGTTAGAATAAAATCTCTTCCCTTGATCAGTCCATAGAGTAGAAAGCTTTAAAGGAACCCATGAACTCCTCAGTGAAATACAGGTAGGGGGATAATAAACTTCATACTTTCATCTAATAAGTGTGATTTCTTTTTTTTCTTTTTTTTTTGGTTGACGATACCCAGAGAAATTTTTCTGAGTAAATTTCCTTAACCATCAATAATTTTTTGCTTATTTTTAAAAAGATTTTATTTATTTATTTGAGAGAGAGAGAGAGAACAACAGAGGGGAGAGGCAGAGGCAGAGGGAGAAGCAGGCTCCCCGTTGAGCAGGGAGCCCAATGTGGGGCTCAATCTCAGGACCCTGAGATCATGACCTGAGCCAAAGGCAGATGCTTAACTGCCTGAGCCACCCAGGTCCCCTTACATTTTATTTATTAATCACTCTTCAGACCAGATTTACTGTCTTTTTTGCCACAAATTGTAAACATCCTATAAATAATGGAAGTCCATCCCCCCAAATATAATGTAGGTTGTCCACAAAAGGGCCGATGAATTAAAAGAAGCATAAACGTGCTATCAAAATATTTGAAAGGTGGCAAGTATTAAAATTTATTATCTTATGTCTTTTTTTTTTTATCTTGAAAAACCTTCATTGCACAGCAAAGGAAACCATCAACAAAACATGAAGACAGCCTAAAGAATGGGAGAAGACATCTTTAAATGGTATATGAGTAAGGTGTTAAATAAGCAAGGGGTTAAAATCCAAAATATATAAATAACTCATACAACGAAATACCAAAAAATAAATAAATAATCTAATTTAAAAATGGGCAGAGGACCTGAATACTTTTCCAAAAAAGACATCCAGATGGCCAACAGACATGTGAAAAAATGCTCAGCATCACTCATTGTCAGGGAGATGCAAATCAAAACCAAAATGAGATATCACTTCACAACTATCAGAATGGCTAATATCAAAAAGATAAGAAATTTTAAAAAGATAAGAAATAGTAAGTGTTGGTGAAGTTGAGGAAAAAAGGGAACCTTTGTGTACTATTGGTAGGAATGTATATTGATGCAGCCATTCTAGAAAATAGTAGGGAGGTTCATCAAAAAACTTAAAATACAAGTACTATATGATCTAGTAATTCTACTTCTGGGTATTTATGAGAAAAAAACGAAAACACTAATTTGAAAAGATATACATGCTACTATGTTACTGAAACATTATGTATAATAGCCAAGATATGGAAGCAGGCTAAGTGTCCACTGGTAGACGAATGGATGAAGAAGATGGGGTATATATACATGATGGGATACTACTCAGCCACAAAAAAGAATGAAATCTTGTCATTCATGATAACATGGATGGACCTGGAGGGTATTATGCTAAGTGAACTAAGTGAGACAGAGAAAAACCATATGATTTTGCCTATATGTGGAATCTAAAACCAAAACAAACAAATAACAACAGACTCAGAACAGTGATTGCAAAGTAGAGTTGGGTGGAAGATAGGTGAAACAGGTGAAGAAGATGAAGAGGTACAAGAAAATAAGTCACAGGGATGAAGAGCATAGCATAGGGAATATAGTCAATAATACTGTAATAACTTTGTGTGATGACAGATGATAACTACACTTATCACAGTATTTCAGAATGTGTGTAATTGTTGAGTCGCTATGTTGTATATCTGAAACTAATATTGTATGTCAACTATACTTCAGTTAAAAATAAATAGACTTTAAAAAGGCCTTCATGCCACCCATTAGCCTATTCTGACAGATCTATCAGCTTTAAGAAAGATACAAATCAAAATCTCGCCAAAATGATATGAAGTTTCATTAAGACAACAGAGAAGCCATCATTACACAGAGTCTGATTTAACATCTCCCTAAAGTACAAATGTACTTTCAATAGTTTTTAAAAATACGTGAAATGGAAAAAATAAGGCCACTCTTCATTTATGGGCACTTAGGACAGTTATTGCTGGGCCTCTGTCTAGCAGGCAGAACACTCCCCATTCATTTATTCTTTGTGATTTCTCATTTATTTCCACTTAATACTTTACAATGCCTCCATTTTTCTCTCAATTCTCATTTTAAACTTTAGGACTCACAATGGATTTAAGAATAATCGCCAGCATTTCTCATCCATGGTCATAGGATTCCTGACTAGAGCCAACTGATGCCCAAACTAAAAATGAGATGACACGGCTGGTATATCTTCTTAAGACAAAAAAGTAATGCCTTCTAAAAAAATTTTTTGGACAATCTTTCATTTTCACTTAGGAAATAGAACTGTTATAGAAATACTCACCATCGATTGGCAGATTATTCACCAACACCTCATATTCCTTATCTTTGAGTTCTCTCCCCACGATTCCTGGAACTTTTTTCATGTCATTTATATCAACCTTTCCTTCAAAGCAAAAGAATGAAGACTTCTGTCATTATTGTGAATGATGTCATGATTCCACATAATTAAAAAAATTTTTCTTTGCAGCATTACAGCCAACTGCTGGATGAAAAGAGACTTAACCTAACAAATGGGCCTTTGGGGTTTCAAATAAACTTTCTTGTTAAGTCTAGTATAATCTCCAAATGATAGGCAAGGCAACAGAACATGCAATTATGAGTATAAAGTTTGCAGGAAATTAGAATGATATAGACTGCTGATCTAAATAGCTTTATCAGCACTTTTTTTTGTTAGAATGGTACAGATTGCTGGTCTAAATAATATCATCAGCACCTTTATTGCTGATTTTGAGATTACCTCTAACTTTACCAAAATTTTCCTTCACCGTTTACTGTGTTGAACTGGAATTTAGCTTTCCCACCATAAAAGAAGATATGTTAATTATTGGCAAAGACTCTAGATTATGACTTTGGAAACAAGAAAGAATATTGAAGTTCTATTGCTAAAAGTTCTGATAATCCAATATCTAACTGTAGGCATTTATGCATGCACATTTTTAAAAGAAGTCTAGGGATAGATTTTTAAAGTCCATACAATCACAATGTAGAAAGAGCATTATATTATAACTTAGTGAAAAATAATTTGGTTCTCAGATTTCTACTAGCATCTTACTCTTAGGTGTTTTTCTAAGATGTTACCTGTAATAGCTTTTACTCCATCCATTCCATCTGTTAAGATATTGACACCAAACTTCCCATTTGCTGTTAAAAAAAAAAAAAAGTTTAGTTGGGATCCAGAAAAAGATGGAGCTTTAGAATAAAAACATGAAGTATTTATGCTGTGAAAAAACTCCAGGCAAAGTCCAGTATTTCCACTATTTAATTTGAGTACATTTTCAGTTCTTAATTTTAGGCTTTCTAGGGATTAGTCTGTATTAGTAAAATGGACTCCGAGACTCTAGGAAAGATATTTTGTGCTGTCACACTAGTTCATAAAATCTTAGAGGACAATTCATGTTGTCTGTGTTTTCTCTGGAAACTTTCAGTTCCAGCAGGGACAAAAAGCTCATGCAGGTACCAAGAGTAAAGAAGTAAGGACCAGAATTCTCATCTCATCTCTTTTACTAATGCACTTTCTATTCTTTTTAATCAGTGTCCTGGTGACTAGTTATTAGTCGACCATTGCAGCATAGTTCTTTAATACTCCAAATAATAATTTTTTTCTTATTGTTTTCTGCTTATTTCAGTTCATTTCTTCATTCATCTTTCCACACTCATTAATTATCTATTTATTCATTCATTCGTTCATACATAAAGGGGGACTGATATAAAGGCTCATTCCAAGGAACCACCAAACAGACCAAATAATGACAATTCTTAGGGAATAAGGCTTTGAAAGAGCTCCAGTCCATCACTGTTCTCTCCAGTAGCTTCCAGGCTACTAGTTTTCACTGCAAATACAGAACGTTATTTTTCAATATTATTGTGGAGCTATAAGACAGAGGATGGGAATAGGGCAAGTTAAAACATCACAAAGTGGGGGAGGAGTCAAGATGGCGGAGAAGTAGCAGGCTGAGACTACTTCAGGTAGCGGGAGATCAGCTAGATAGCTTATCTAAAGATTGCAAACACCTATAAATCCAACGGGAGATCGAAGAGAAGAACAGCAATTCTAGAAACAGAAAATCAACCACTTTCTGAAAGGTAGGACTGGCGGAGAAGTGAATCCAAACGACGGGAAGATAGACGGCGGGGGGAGAGGCCGGCTCCCGGCAAGCGGCGGAGCAACGGAGCACAAAATCGGGACTTTTAAAAGTCTGTTCCGCTGAGGGACATCGCTCCAGAGGCTTAACCGGGGTGAAGCCCACGCGGGGTCAGCGTGGCCTCAGGTCCCGCAGGGTCACAGAAGGATCGGGGGTGTCTGAGTGTCGCAGAGCTTACAGGTATTAGAACGGGGAAGCCGGCTACAGAGACAGAGCCAAGGAGTGAGCTCTAAGCTCGGGTTTACCTTGAACTGGTCTCAGGCTCGGTCAGCTCGGAGCACGGCTGGAGGCCAGGGTGACGGGAGCAATTGGGCGCTGTTCTCTGAGGGCGCACTGAGGAGTGGGGCCCCAGACTCTTGGCTCCTCTGGCCGGAGACTGGGAGGCCGCCATCTTCATTCCCGTCCTCCGGAACTCTACGGAAAGCGCTCAGGGAACAAAAGCTCCAGAAAGCAAACCCGAGCGGATTACTCAGCCTGGCCCCTGGTAAGGGCGGTGCAACTCCGCCTGGGGCAAAGACGCTTGAGAATCACTACAACAGGCCCCTCCCCCAGAAGATCAACAAGAAACCCAGCCGGGACCAAGTTCACCTACCAAGGAGTGCAGTTTCAACACCAAGGAGAGCAGCGGAATTCCAGAGGAGGAGAAAGCAAAGCACAGAACTCATGGCTTTCTCCCCATGATTCTTTAGCCTTGCAGTTAATTTAATTTTTTTTCTTTTTCAATTTTTTTTTCTCTTCTTCTCCTAAATTTTTTTAACTTTTACCCTTTTCTTTTTAAACGTTTTTTAACTAGTTTATCTAATATATATATATATTTTAACTCCGTTTTATATTTTTTCATTATTGGTTTTCTTTTTTTGTTTCTTTTTTCTTTTTTTTTTTTTTTTCCTTTCTGAACCTCTTTATATCCCCTCCTCCCCCGCCCCTCATGATTTGGGATCTCTTCTGATTTGGCTAAAGCATATTTTCTTGGGGTTGTTGCCACCCTTTTAGTATTTTACTTGTTCCTTCATATACTCTTATCTGGACAAAATGACAAGGCGGAAAAATTCACCACAAAAAAAAGAACAAGAGGCAGTACCAAAGGCTAGGGACCTAATCAATACAGAAAATTGGTAATATGTCAGATCTAGAGTTCAGAATGACGATTCTCAAGGTTCTAGCCGGGCTCGAAAAAGGCATGGAAGATATTAGAGAAACCCTCTCAGGAGATATAAAAGCCCTTTCTGGAGAAATAAAAGAACTAAAATCTAATCAAGTTGAAATCAAAAAAGCTATTAATGAGGTGCAATAAAAAATGGAGGCTCTCACTGCTAGGATAAATGAGGCAGAAGAAAGAATTAGCGATATAGAAGACCAAATGACAGAGAATAAGGAAGCTGAACAAAAGAGGGACAAACAACTACTGGACCACGAGGGCAGAATTCGAGAGATAAGTGACACCATAAGACGAAACAACATTAGAATAATTGGGATTCCAGAAGAAGAAGAAAGAGAGAGGGGAGCAGAAGGTATATTGGAGAGAATTATTGGAGAGAATTTCCCCAATATGGCAAAGGGAACAAGCATCAAAATCCAGGAGGTTCAGAGAACCCCCCCTCAAAATCAATAAGATTAGGTCCACACCCCGTCACCTAATAGTAAAATTTACCAGTCTTAGCGACAAAGAGAAAAATCCTGAAAGCAGCCCGGGAAAAGAAGTCTGTAACATACAATGGTTAAAATATTAGATTGGCAGCACACTTATACACAGAGACCTGGCAGGCCAGAAAGAGCTGGCATGATATATTCAGAGCACTAAATGAGAAAAACATGCAGCCAAGAATACTATATCCAGCTACGCTATTACTGAAAATAGAAGGAGAGATTAAAAGCTTCCAGGACAAACAAAAACTGAAAGAATTTGCAAACACCAAACCGGCTCTACAGGAAATATTGAAAGGGATCTTCTAAGCAAAGAGAGACCCT
Source organism: Lontra canadensis (assembly GCF_010015895.1). NCBI lineage: Eukaryota > Metazoa > Chordata > Mammalia > Carnivora > Mustelidae > Lontra > Lontra canadensis. Next base: position 15,977,496 of record NW_022631035.1, read on the forward strand.
AAAAGTAGTAGATCAGAAAGGAACAGAGACATTATGCAGTAACAGTCACCTTGCAAGCAATACAATGGCACTAAACTCATATCTCTCAATATTACCGTGAATGTTAATGGGCTAAATGCCCCAATCAAAAGACACAGGGTATCAGAATGGATAAAAAACAAAACCCATCTATATGTTGCCTACAAGAAACTCATTTTAAACCCGAAGACACCTCCAGATTTAAAGTGAGGGGGTAGAAAACAATTTACCATGCTAATGGACATCAGAAGAAAGCAGGAGTGGCAATCCTTATGTAAGATCAAGTAGATTTTAAGCCAAAGACTATAAGAAGAGATGAGGAAGGACACTATATCATACTCAAAGGATCTGTCCAACAAGAAGATCTAACAATTTTAAATATCTATGCCGCTAATGTGGGAGCAGCCAACTATATAAACCAATTAATAACAAAATCAAAGAAACACATCAACGATAATACAATAATCATAGGGGACTTTAACACTCCCCTCACTGAAATGGACAGATCATCCAAGCAAAAGATCAACAAGGAAATAAAGGCCTTAAATGACACACTGGACCAGATGGGCATCACAGATATATTCAGAACATTTCATCCCAAAGCAACAGAATACACATTCTTCTCTAGTGCACATGGAACATTCTCCAGAATAGATCACATCCTGGGTCACAAAGCAGGTCTCAACCGGTATCAAAAGATTGGGATCATTCCCTGCATATTTTCAGACCACAATGCAGTGAAGCTAGAACTCAATCACAAGAGGAAATTTGGAAAGAACCCAAATACATGGAGACTAAACAGCATCCTTCTAAAGAATGAATGGGTCAACCAGGAAATTAAAGAAGAATTGAAAAAATTTAAGGAAACAAATGATAATGAAAACACAACGGTTCAAAATCTGTGGGACA